>NC_048568.1:26605000-26835000 GCF_013265735.2 Oncorhynchus mykiss
CTGGAGGAGGCAGAGGAGGTGCAGCCAACATGAACAGATTTATACTACCCTTATTGGAGATGTTGTTATACTCTATTCTATGTGATTTGTTTGTTTGTTTGTTTATTTAGTCGGTTGCTTATTTGTTGATCAGGTGGAGGAGCGCGAGCTGCAGAAGGACATGATTACCCAGCTGGTGCGAGCGCAGGAAAACTTCCCAGAGAACGCCTACCGCAGGGTTCTCCTGTACAAGGACACCATTCTCAGACCTCTAGAGGTGAGCGTACTGAGGCCTGAAGAGGACACACCTAAAATGGCTGCCAATTTCTGACAACAACTCCATTCACTTTGTTGACTCATCATCAAGTGTTCTATCTTGATCAGTGATAGAGATGTAGTGTATTACTAGATGGACATAGTTCTCTGTTCTGATTAACTGCCATGGCTACCGACATGCTGTTTGACATGCTGTTTGTTTCCAGGACTACATGGCAGACCATGCTTCCCTGCACCTGTTTGAGCTGGATGGGAATAAAAACCCTGAGGAACTGTTCATGGTGGGATCAGAGGGGGTTCTTGGAAAGAGGAGTTCCATTTCTGAGGGAATAAGCAATGCAACCCTTAGTCCTCTGTCAATACATTAGTCACATTGAAAACCCTTGAGTTGGCTGCAGTTTCATTATCCATTCTACAACTAACCACAGTGACTGTCCCTGTAGGTAAAGGCTGACTTCTGTGTTTTAATTGCTGGTTGACGAGCTGGTTGTTTATGGTTTTGTCCCTGGTGTAGTCAGTGCTCTTCCGTCTGGAGTCCATGGCAGTGAGGAGGGTTGCTGTCCCCCTTCGGCTGCTCCAGATCGACGAGGAAGAGCTGCCTGATGAGATTGACACGGTCAGCCTCTCGCTTATGCTACTGTTTGTGTGGAAAACCCTAAACTCAGATCTATTATTGTAAGATTAGTCAATGGCCCTTGAGCAGCAAGCAATGTAGCTAGCTAGCACAATGTTAACAGGTTATGGTAGACCAATGCTATGGGATAGTAACTGCCATTGGCTGTCTGTGTTGATGTCTTCTCTCAGGAGGAGCTGTTGCGGACCATGTCCTCCTCTAAGACAGTGGCCCCTGGGTTCAGGTGGAGGAGGAGTCGTTGGTGTAGAGCCTGCCCTGTGGCCCTAAAGGAAGGCAAGATCATCAAGGGAAAGCCCGAGTTCTCTGTGGGGTGAGTGAGTGAGTGAGTAGGTGAGTGAGAGTGTGTGTGCGTGTCTCTGTTGCTTGTGTCTACACATTCCAGCCATTAACTCTCCTTCCCCGCTCCCCTTCAGGTTCATGGACAAAATATACATCCTGTCTTCCCAGGAGGCCTTGGGGAGGTTTATGCTGAACCCGCGGCGGTACCTCCTGCCACCCATGCCGCGGCCGCCCTGCAAGGTGTCTGTGATCGGGCCTCCATGTGCAGGCAAGAGCACGCTGTGCGCCCTACTGGCCCAGCACTACGGAGCAGAACTGGTGGACATGGAGGTCTTGATGAAGCCAGTCATCGCCAAGGTCAAACAGGACATGCTGGAGAAGGTCAAGAGAGACTCCACCCTCATGGCTATCGAGAGGGTCAAGGTCAAGATGGAACTGGACGCCACCCACGGGTCCAGTGAGTGATGGGATGATTATGGTGGTGATGATGACGATTGCATGGTGAAAAAGTGTATCAATCCTTTGCTCGGTTTCTTGTGTTGTCATCTGCAAAGCATTTATAGAATGAGCATTTAGTCAAATGTAATCAAATGTGGATTTCCTGCAGTAAACATGAGATCCAACATCAGTGAGGAGGAGTCTGATGACAATGATTCAGGTGAGTAAATCAGACTCTAACCAACAAACAGGTATGTGCTGCCTAATAGACATACACATTTAGTCTAACTGGTGATTCTGATGTCATCCCACAGCGACATCCACGACCCACTCCTCGAGTGAACAGACTGAGGAAGGTGAGCAACACAACCATACAGTCCCACTACTTGTCAGTTACTCTGTTTGAGTGTCTGCTGAGGTGTTGTTGTTGTTGCTGCTGCTGCTGGGATACAGTGATGATGGAGGTGACAGAGGAGCACCCAGATGTACAGGCCATCGTGGAGGAGGCTTTAAAGGAGGCGGAGCAGGTTGTAACCCCGCCCTCTCTGGACCTGTATGCAGAGGTGCTGGAGAATCACATCAGAGAGGTTTGTCTGAAGTCAAGTCAAGTAAATTACCTTGAAGATTAAATAGTTGAACGTGTGCACAGTATCCTTCCAAATTGAAAAAACTATGCCTTGTGGAATGGCATTGATGTTCTCTATCAAATGAGTATTCCAGATTGAGATGGCCGATGCAGACTCAGAGATCAAGAGAGGGTGGGTGCTGGACAACTTTCCCAGGAACAGGTCCCAGTTGGCCACCATTCAGGATCTCCACGATGGGATCATGCCCGATATCCTGTTCTGCCTGAAAGACAACGATGGGGAAGGTGGGAGAAACTACAACTCACAACTACAAATACTACCATAGTAATGCCTTTGTATTATTCACCTGAAGACTACCATATTTGTAGTTCTATACTAATGTAGAATATTTCTGTTGCAGGTAGGGTAGTATTGAAGAGGATGTATGAACAGAACAGGGAGGAGGTTGACAAGGTAATCAAGAGGCTTGAAGAACAGCAGAAACAGAAGGCCCAGGAGGCTCAAGATTCCTTGTGAGTAGAGCTAAAATGGAGGGGGAATGATGTGTTGGTCCTCTGCATTGTTGGAGCCAACATGGATGGTTGAGTTAACCAGTTTCAACTTGCTGTATGTGTGTTTGTGGCCTTCTGTAGAAACCGTATGCAGCAGGACCCAGAGGAGGATCCTAAGCCAACAGATCCTCAGGCCAAACTGGAGGCAGTGCAAGAGGAGGTGGAGGGTACTGTTCCATTTTAACTAAATGTTGTCATTCTCGATCTCGATCCTCAAAAACATGACTTACTGGTATGCTTCTCACATCATGCTGCCTTCTACGATCACAGCTTTTGTATACTCATATCTATCTTCAATGTATCCTCTTAATTTGCTTTGCAGAAGGCTCTGCAAAATCTGATGCAGACGATGCTGACAAAAGCCCACCTACCATCAGCATAAAAGGTGGAGGTAAGACTGAGCAATGACCATCTGAGCAATGTGAAAACATTTAGTTTTGTTTTGTGATATGATGATGATGATTATTATTATATCTCTGATGTAAAGTGCCACCTGCATCCATCCATCTCTCTCTCTCTCTCTCTCTCTCTCTCTCTCTCTCTCTCTCTCTCTTTCTTCAGATGTGACTCTACCTGCAGTGTGGAAGAGAGGCTATCCAGACGGTCCAGAGATGAACCCATTCAAGCTGCAGCTGAAGCAGTTTGTGATGGACTGGGAGAGCATGGAGTCCTCTATCACAGGCAGCTACAATGTACTGGAGACCTCTGGCAAGAGCCCTGAGGACCTGGTCCAGGAGATGGTCTTCCACATGGAGAGTGAGTTTTCGGCTTAGGGTGTTTGTGTAGGTGGAGGGGGTGGGGGGCTCAGGGTGTGTACATGTGGATTTTTGTGCTGGTAAAAGAGAGTATGTCAGGGTACTGAGAGTATGGCAGGGTACTGAGAGTATGTCAGGGTACTGAGAGTATGGCAGGGTACTGAGAGTATGTCAGGGTACTGAGAGTATGGCAGGGTACTGAGAGTATGTCAGGGTACTGAGAGTATGGCATGGTACTGAGAGTATGGCAGGGTACTGAGAGGATGGCAGTGTACTGAGAGTATGGCAGGGTACTGAGAGTATGGCAGGGTACTGAGAGTATGGCAGGGTACTGAGAGTATGGCAGAATACTGAGAGTATGGAAGGGTACTGAGAGTATGGCAGGGTACTGAGAGTATGGCAGGATACTGAGAGTATGGCAGGGTACTGAGAGGATGGCAGGGTACTGAGAGGATGGCAGGGTACTGAGAGGATGGCAGGGTACTGAGAGGATGGCAGGGTACTGAGAGTATGGCAGGATACTGAGAGGATGGCAGGGTACTGAGAGGATGGCAGGATACTGAGAGGATGGCAGGGTACTGAGAGTATGGCAGGGTACTGAGAGTATGGCAGGGTACTGAGAGTATGGCAGGGTACTGAGAGTATGGCAGGGTACTGAGAGTATGGCAGGGTACTGAGAGGATGGCAGTGTTTGAGGTTGAGTGACTATACTGGCTTGGTCAAATAGTGTGGCAGAGGACAGAGTTATAAGGCACCTTCAGAATGTATTCATAGTCCTTGACTTATTCCACATTGTTGTGTTAGAGTCTGAATGCAAAATTAATAAAAAATATATATATTCTCACCTATACGTCACATAGTTATCAGAATCACACAATAGCCCATAATGACAAAGTGAAACATGTTTTTAGAAATGTTTGCAAATGTATTGAAAATTAAATATCTAATTTACGTAAGTATTCAAACTGCTGAGTCAATACTTTGTAGAAGCACCTTTGGCAGCGATTACAGCTGTGAGTCTTTCTGGGTAAGTCTCTAATAGCTTTCCGCACCAGGATTGTGCAACATGTGCACATTATGCTATTCAAGATTCTTCAAGCTCAGTCAAATTTGTTGTTGATCATTGCTAGACAACCATTTTTAGGTATTGCCATAGATTTTCAAGTAGATTTAAGTCAAAACTGTAACTCATCCACTCAGGAACATTCACTGTCTTCTTGGTAAGCAACACCAGTGTAGATTTGGCCTTGTGTTTTAAGTTATTGTCCCGCTGAAAGTTTAATTAATCTCCCAGTGTCTGGTGGAAAGCAGACTAAACCAGGTTTCCTCAGGGATTTTTCCTGTGCTTAGCTCCATTCTGTTTATTTTTTTATCCTTAATTAACGATTACAAGCATACCCATAACATGATGCATTCACCACTATGCTTGAAAATATGGAGAGTAGTACTCAGTAATGTGTTGTATTGGATTTGCCCTGAATATAACATTTTGTATTCAACACAAAAAGTTCATTTCTTTGCCACATGTTTTGCAGTTTTACTTTAGTGCCTTGTTGCAAACAGGATGAATGTTTTGGAATATTTGTATTCTGTACAGCCTTCATGTCACGGTCGTCCTCCTCTTCATCTGAAGAGGAGAGGCGAGATGGATCGGAGGACCAAAATGCGGCGTGGTATGTGCTCATGAATTTTAATAAAGAAAACACTGAAACACTATACAAAAACAACAAACGAAATAACAACCGTGAAGCTAATGCGAACTGTGCTGAAACAAGCAATCAACATAGACAATCACCCACAAACAAACAGTGGAACCCAGGCTACCTAAGTATGATTCTCAATCAGAGACAACTAATGACACCTGCCTCTGATTGAGAACCATACTAGGCCGAAACATAGAAATCCCCAAATCATAGAAAATCAAACATAGACTGCCCACACCAACTCACGCCCTGACCATACTAAATAATGAATACAAAACAAAGGAAATAAAGGTCAGAACGTGACACTTCCTTCTTTTCACTCTGTCAATTAGGTTAGTATTGTGGAACCTGTATCTTTGTAGTGACTGGTTGTATTGATACACCATCCAAAGTGTAATTAATAACCACCATGCTCAAAGGAATATTCAAATGTCTGCTTTTTTATTTTTTACCCATCTTCCAATAGGTGCCCTTCTTTGTAAAACATTGGAAAACCTCCCTGGTCCTTGTGGTTGAATCTGTGTTTGAAATCCACTGCTCGACTGAGTGACGTTATAGATAATTGTATGTGTGGGGTACAAATATGAGGTAGTCATCTCTGTTAAACACTATTATTGCACACAGAGTAAATCCATGCAACTTATTATGTGACTTGTTAAGCAAATGCTTACTCTTGAACTTGTTAGGTTTGCCATAACAAAGGGGTTGAATACTTATTGACTCAAGAAATTTCAGCGTTTTATTTTTTATTCATTTGTAAACATTTCAAAAAACATTATTCCACTTTGACATTATAGGTTGTTGTGTGTTAGCTAGTGACACAAATTATAGGCTGTAACACAACAAAATGAGGAAAAAGTCAAGGGCAGGGAATACTTTCTGAAGGCACTTTAGGTACCTAATAACCTTGATGTGTGTTTTCCCAAGAGCCCTTTAAGTACGTGGGCTGGGAGCTGTCAGGAGTAGACCTGGATGAGGAGGAGGAGGACGCTCAGGCCTTGGCTGAGCTGGAGAAACCTGAGGAGGCAGAGGGAGAGGAGGAACAGGAGACAGACGTACGTCCTACATGGAGAAACCCACTAATTACGTATAGTAGTTGGCAATTTAGACCTTACACATTTCTTGTACACATTCTCCAATTAAATGCACTGTAGCTGAATATAAAATTGCTTCAGACTTCACAGTATAGGTATTCTAACCAAAAACATCCTGTCCATGTCTGTTTACCATCATCCCATACTGCTGTTTTTCTGTGACATTTTTACGACATTCTCTCTCCTCTCTCCCTGCTGTATCCAGGAGGAGGCAGCGTCTAAGAGGGTGATGGGGGACACCCAACACTTCTGTCCCGTGTCCCTGAAGGAGAACGGGGCACTGATCCCCTGTCTGGATGAATATGCTGCCAAGTACAGAGAGAAAGCCTACTACTTCTCTAGTACTGAGGCCAGGGAACGCTTCTTACTGAGCCCCGAGACATACGTCTCACACACACAGCTATTGCAGGTAGGAGAGGAGGGAGGGAGGGAGGGAGGGAGTGGAAGAGTGACAGAGAGAAACAGTGAAGAAGTAAGAGCTACTGGATAACTTGTTGAACAATTGAATCTATGAATGTCTGAAATGACCAAATAGCTAAGACAAGTGAATCCATGATAAAATAATGATTCCACTTGACCCCCATATTCTAACCCTCTTCCTCTCCACCTCCCCTTCATCCCCATCCCAGGCCCCAGCTCTGAGAGTCTTCCTGCTGGGTACGAGGGGCTCTGATAAGACCACCCACGGGAAATGGCTGGCGGAGAAACTGGGGGTTTTTCACATCCAGTTCAGGGAGTGCCTGCAGGAGCTGATCCTGGGGAAGACCCAGGCCCGCGTGCCCTACTCTGATGAGGTGGAACCCCCTGAGGAGCCCCTTGAAGACCTGGAAGCCCTTCTGCTGCAGGCACAGGGAGGGGCAGCAGTGCCCTCTATGGACGAGGAGGAAAAACACAGTGGGAAGGACAGCCCAGAGGAAGCCCCAGCAGCAGAGGTAAAGGATATGATACTGTCACATATCACAGTTGTTATGGTGCAGTATTTCAGCTTGTTCCCCAGGGATTGAATGGTGGGCTATCTGTGTTGCTGTGTATGTTGCTAGCAGGGGGTGGGGCTGAGTGACGAGGAGGAGGCAATTAAGTCCTATCTGTTTGATGGAGAGCCTCTGCCTCAGGAGATCATGGAGATGATGCTGCCACAGTTCTGGGACCAGGAGCCATACAAGTACCAAGACATTTCACTAACACACACATAGACTCATCTTGACACACAAGGCACTCTCGCCCACTGACTTCCCATCTTGACTGATTTGCTGCACCCCCATCCCTACCCCAGATCGAAAGGGTTCATCCTGGAGGGTTTCCCCCAGAACCCTGAGGACGTGTCCTTCATGGTGGAGCGCCGGCTGTTCCCGGACGCAGCCGTGGTCATGACGGTGGACGTGAGAGACGTCGTGCGGCGCCTGCTGCCCCCTCGCCTAGCCAGCTGGAGAGAACGCCGTGACCGCAGGAGAGAACAGCTGAGACAAGTCAGGGATCTACGCCACAAACTACGGGTGAGAGGAGAGCAGGACAGATGACTAGGGCTTCAGGACAGGGAGCCAAGTGGGGGAGAAGGTGGAGACAGTAGAGAGGCTCAATGCTCAAGGGAGGTGTTAGAGGTCATGTTAACACACTCTCACTCCCTCTCTCTCTATCTTCCCCCCTCGTCTTTCTCTCTCTCTCTCTCTCTCTGGTCTCTCTCTCTCTCTGGTCTCTCTCTCTCTCTGGTCTCTCTCTCTCTATCTCTCTCTGTCTAATATATCTCCTCCTCTCCCACCCCCCTCAATCTTTCTCTTTCTGTTGATGCAGGAGGAGGCCATCACCCGGAGGAGGGCTGAGCTCATGACAGAGCATGCCTCAAAGCAACCAGCTGCAAAGGTAGTCCTTCATTGTCACAAGCACAGATGCTGTGACTCTTTGAGGCTGATATGGGTCTGTGCTATATTAGTTTGGGAAGAGTTTATGATTAGACCCTGATAAGTAGGGACTCTGTCATCCACTGGTCCTTACAGTCTATCTCTGTGTGCCAGGTGAAGGATGAGGAGGATGAGGAGGAGTTTGATGAGGAAGAGGAGGGGATGGAGGAGATCGAAGCCATGCTGATTGAGGAGTTTACTCTGGACGAGGAGGATGATGGGGAGGATGAGGAGACAGAAGCGGCTGCTGAGGAGAGGCTGGAGATGGAGATCGGGGAACGCTTTGAAACAGACGACGCCAACTTCACTAGGATGATGGTACAGAGACACACATACTGTCCAGCTATGAACAGGCCTTAATATAGTTACAGGCATTATAATAATAATAATACATTTGTAACCCAAAGTGCCATTATAAATCCAATCACATTTTATTTGTCACATGCTTCGTAAACAACAGGTGAAATGCTTACTTATGGGCCCTTCCCAACAATGCAGAGAGAAAATGTGAAAAATAATAACACAAAAAACAAGATACACGGGGTATCAGTACAGAATATAAAACTGTTTGTTTGTTGTTCAGGAACTCCTGGATGAAAACCAGATCCCTAAGCTGACCATCAACGGTGGCCGTAAGTCCAGGATCGTGCGTTACCAGCTGCTTCAGAAGGTTCAGCCTCTGGTGACCAACCGGGAGGCCCACTTCCACAAGTGCCAGCCCATCAGCTATACCCTGGCCCGCAAGCTGCTCTGCTACTCCTTCAAGTATAACAGCTTCTTCGGCTGCTGGGACCCCGTCAAGGTCAGTATAAACCGGGACCCACACTCTCTCTATTCAAATCCCAATCTGTTTAATTCAGTGGATGTGGATTTCTTCATAGTGTGATAAATGTTTTTATCTTCTACTAACTTTCTGTTTATCCCTGTATGTTGTAATGTGACTGATAGCAGATCCCATGTGTTCCTCTTTTAGTACACAGAGGGAGACCTGATACAGCCAGTGCAGGGTCCCCTGAACACATCCTACCCCGTGCTCTTCCATCAGTTCATCTACTTCTTCGCCTCCAAGGAGACGAGGAACACCTTCATCCTCAACCCCATCAAGTACCTGAAGCAGCCCAAACCCAACCCCTCCCTTCCCATCAAACTGGTCATTATCGGACCCCCCAAGTCAGGCAAAACCACAGGTCAGAGTTCACAACACATAGAGACATATTAAACAAGTTCTCATCCAGTGGTGGAAAAAGTACTTGAGTAAAAGTTAAGATGATTTGATTTTAAATATACTTAAGTATCAAAAGTAAATGTAATTGCTAAAATAAACTTAAGTATCAAAAGTTACTTACTTATCAAAAGTTACTTAAAAAATTCCTTATATTTAACAAACCAGACGGCATAATATTCTAGTTTTTTTTATTTACGGATAGCCAGGGGCATGCTCCAACACTCAGACATCATTTACAAATTAAGCATGTGTTTAGTGAGTCTGCCAGATCAGGGGCAGTAGGGATGACCAGGGATGTTCTCTTGATAATTGTGTGAATTAGGCAATTTTCCTGTCCTGCTAAGCATTAAAAATGTAATGAGTACTTTTTGGTGTAAGGGAAAATGTATGGAGTAAAAAGTACATAATTTTCTTTAGAAATGAAGTGAAGTAAAAAATTGTAAAAAATATAAATAGTAAAGTACAGTACAGATACCCCAAAAAACGACTTAAGTACTACTTTTAAGTTTTTTTACTTAAGTACTTTACACCACTGTTCTCATCACAAATTTAGCTCTGTGGTAAGTGAATGTAATTCACTTTTGTAAGGATTGTTTGCAATATGTTTATTTGATTCTTAAACTCTTTTCTCCTCTATGAATGCACTAAAACTCCCTTTATTGTAACTTGTCAAACAATGCATTAGGATTTGATTCTCTCTAACACAAACTTAGATTTAAGACCATCTCAGGCCAGTTCTGCCAATCCAGCTGTACATTAGCTCACCCAAACAGAGAACACACCCATATCTATATGTGTTGTGCAGTGGCGAGGATGTTTGCCCATGAGTACAGCCTGACTCGTCTGTCCATTGGGGACGTGATGCGGACTGTGCTGGCCAGCCAGGGTAGGACAGAGCTGGCCACCCAGATGATGAAACACCTCTCCCAGGGCCACACCTTGCCAGATGAATTGGCCATCCAGTGTCTTGAGGTAGCCCTCATGAGCCTGGTCTGCAGCACCAGAGGGTAAGGCAGCTAACCTTGGCTGAAAAATATAGGCAGTGTTCAATTTCCCTCTTTCTCATGTCTGGCTTCATTCTGAATGATGTCATAAAACATTAAAAGTCAGTAATTCCCAGTGAGACAGTAATTTGGTGATCCATGCAGACCAATCAAAAGCTGGAAAAAGGTTGTATTGAACAGACCAATGAACAGACCAAAAGCAACATTTCATTGTATGCCAACCAGAAGGTTGACTAGGCTATTCATTCTATTTCCATGACATATTCTATTGACTGTATTTCCTTCCCTATCTCAGGTACGTGTTGGATGGCTTCCCTATGACGCGTAAGCAGGCTGATTTGATGGAGGCTCGGAGCATTATCCCAGTGCTTGTGGTGGAGCTGCAGCTGGACACCGTGGAGGTGCTAAAGAGAGGCCTCAGTGACAAGATGAAACCCAACAGGTCAGAGGGGTGGCACTAGATGGCCCTACCAGAGAGGACAAAACTATTGTGTACTGTACATCCAGCTATATGCATCAATCTCAAATGAATAGGAAAGTTCAGCACGTCCTGAAATTAATCAACTTTGACAGTGTCTATGCTTCCCATTAATTTAAGATTTAGGGCATGTAGCTGCATCTACACAACAGATTACCTGGGACATGGATTCATCTTGTTATCATTTTGGTTTAAACTGTCACTTAATTATCCCCCCTCCCCTGGCAGTCCCCACCTGATGCATGACAGCCCCCAGATCCTGAACATCCGTAACTCTAATTTCAAGCATGAGGTGGAGGCAGTGAGGCAGCACTACCAGCAGCATTACCAGAATTGGGTCTCTGTGGATGGACACAACTCCAAGTGGTGGGTCTGGAACAGAATCCTGGATGAGGCCCGCATGAGCATGAGACACATCCACACCTACCTGGAGAAAATACGCACCGGTAATATATGCAGTCTAGAGAGACTATAGAAAAAGCCTATTCACTTTGGTAATTATTTGTATATATTCTACACTGAACAGAAATATAAACGCAACATGTAAAGTGTTGGTCCCATGTTTCATGAGCTGAAATAAAAGATCCCAGAAATGTTCCATAAATTATGCACAAAAAGCTTATTTCTTTCAAATTTTGTGCACATATTTGTTTACATCCCTGTTAGTGAGCATTTTGCCTTAGCCAAGGTAAAAATCTACCTGACAGATGTGGCATTTCAAGAAGCTGATTAAACAGCATGATCATTACACAGGTGCACCTTGTGCTGGGGACAATAAATGGCCACTCTAAAATGTGCAGTTTTGTCACACAACACAATGCCACAGAGTTTTGAGGGAGCATGAAATTGGCATGCTGACTGCAGGAATGTCCACCAGAGCTGTTGCCAGAGAATTGAAAGTTAATTTATCTACCATGAGCCGCCTTCAAACTTGTTTTAGACAATTTGGCAGTATGTCCAACCGGCCACACAACCACAGACTACAGTGCCTTGCGAAAGTATTCGGCCCCCTTGAACTTTGCGACCTTTTGCCACATTTCAGGCTTCAAACATAAAGATATAAAACTGTATTTTTACATAAAGATATAAAACTGTATTTTTTTGTGAAGAATCAACAACAAGTGGGACACAATCATGAAGTGGAACGACATTTATTGGATATTTCAAACTTTTTTAACAAATCAAAAACTGAAAAATTGGGCGTGCAAAATTATTCAGCCCCCTTAAGTTAATACTTTGTAGCGCCACCTTTTGCTGCGATTACAGCTGTAAGTCGCTTGGGGTATGTCTCTATCAGTTTTGCACATCGAGAGACTGACATTTTTTTCCCATTCCTCCTTGCAAAACAGCTCAAGCTCAGTGAGGTTGGATGGAGAGCATTTGTGAACAGCAGTTTTCAGTTCTTTCCACAGATTCTCGATTGGATTCAGGTCTGGACTTTGACTTGGCCATTCTAACACCTGGATATGTGTATTATTGAACCATTCCATTGTAGATTTTGCTTTATGTTTTGGATCATTGTCTTGTTGGAAGACAAATCTCCGTCCCAGTCTCAGGTCTTTCGCATACTCCATCAGGTTTTCTTCCAGAATGGTCCTGTATTTGGCTCCATCCATCTTCCCATCAATTTTAACCATCTTCCCTGTCCCTGCTGAAGAAAAGCAGGCCCAAACCATGATGCTGCCACCACCATGTTTGACAGTGGGGATGGTGTGTTCAGGGTGATGAGCTGTGTTGCTTTTACGCCAAACATAACGTTTTGCATTGTTGCCAAAAAGTTCAATTTTGGTTTCATCTGACCAGAGCACCTTCTTCCACATGTTTGGTGTGTCTCCCAGGTGGCTTGTGGCAAACTTTAAACAACACTTTTTATGGATATCTTTAAGAAATGGCTTTCTTCTTGCCACTCTTCCATAAAGGCCAGATTTGTGCAATATACGACTGATTGTTGTCCTATGGACAGAGTCTCCCACCTCAGCTGTAGATCTCTGCAGTTCATCCAGAGTGATCATGGGCCTCTTGGCTACATCTCTGATCAGTCTTCTCCTTGTATGAGCTGAAAGTTTAGAGGGACGGCCAGGTCTTGGTAGATTTGCAGTGGTCTGATACTCCTTCCATTTCAATATTATCGCTTGCACAGTGCTCCTTGGGATGTTTAAAGCTTGGGAAATCTTTTTGTATCCAAATCCGGCTTTAAACTTCTTCACAACAGTATCTCGGACCTGCCTGGTGTGTTCCTTGTTCTTCATGATGCTCTCTGCGCTTTTGACGGACCTCTGAGACTATCACAGTGCAGGTGCATTTATACGGAGACTTGATTACACACAGGTGGATTGTATTTATCATCATTAGTCATTTAGGTCAACATTGGATCATTCAGAGATCCTCACTGAACTTCTGGAGAGAGTTCGCTGCACTGAAAGTAAAGGGGCTGAATAATTTTGCACGCCCAATTTTTCAGTTTTTGATTTGTTAAAAAAGTTTGAAATATCCAATAAATGTCGTTCCACTTCGTGATTGTGTCCCACTTGTTGTTGATTCTTCACAAAAAAATACAGTTTTATATCTTTATGTTTGATGCCTGAAATGTGGCAAAAGGTCGCAAAGTTCCAGGGGGCCGAATACTTTCGCAAGGCACTGTATGTGTTGAGCATTGTGTGGGTGAGCTGTTTGCTGATGTCAACGTTGTAAACAGAGTGGCCCATGGTGCCGGTAGGGTTATGGCATGGGCAGGCATAAGCTAAGGACAACAAACACAATTGCATTTTTATTTTTTTGAATTTTACCCCCTTTTTCTCCCCAATTTCGTGGTATCCAATTGTTAGTAGCTACTGTCTTGTCTCATCGCTACTACTCCCGTGCGGGCTCGGGAGAGACAAAGGTTGAAAGTCATGCGTCCTCCGATACACAACCCAACCAAGCTGCTCTGCTTATTAACACAGCGCGCATCCAACCCGGAAGCCAGCCGTACCAATGTGTCGGAGGAAACACCGTGCACCTGGCAACCTTGGTTAGCGTGCTCTGCGCCGGGCCCGCCACAGGAGTCGCTGGTGCGCGATGAGACAAGGATATCCCTACCGGCCAGGCCCTCCCTAACCCAGACGACGCTAGGCCAATTGTGCGTTGCCCCACGGACCTCCCGGTCGCGGCCGGTTACGACAGAGCCTGGGCGCGAACCCAGAGTCTCTGGTGGCACAGCTGGTGCTGCAGTACAGCGCCAGCTGTGCCACCACTGCGCGACCTGGGAGGCCCTCACAATTGCATTTTATCAATGTCACTTTGAATGCACATAATTACTGTGATGAGATCCTGAGGCCCATTGTGAGGCCCTTCTCCTTTAAGGTATCTGTGACCAGCAGATGCATTTCTGTATGTGAAATCCATAGATTAGGGCCTAATACATTTATTTCTTCATATGGACTGTAACTCAGTAAAATCTTTGATATTGTTAATTTTTTTGTTCAGAAAATATTAAAGTCTTATGAGATTGCTGCTTCTCCTATGTCTTTGACCCTGGCCCCTACAGGCCATGCAGCTAGCATCGACAGGCTGTGCATCACACCAAAGGAGCTAAAGTCTCGACTGGGTGAGTTTAGCTATTACTGCCCTGTCAGCCTCGCCCTCCATCGACACCTGGTGGACTGTTCTCTCACTACATCTCTGGAGCTGGCCGCTGAGTTCAGGGGACACTATTACAAGATGTGCTCTCGGGAGTACCTGGAGGTGGGTCTCATACCTGGTGACAGTTATCAATGATTTGGTGACTTACCTGCATGTAATGTGTGTAAAGTGCTCTTTGAGATCTGTGGTTAAAAGGTATAATGTATATGATTACATCACAGGAACTATTAACAGAGGTAAAATTATATTGATTTCTCTCTTTGCCTTGTACCCCTATCTACAAAAGCTCTTCCTTGAGACTCCAGAACAGTTTGTGATCCCGGGCTGCCCACACGCTCTCCCCCCTTCCCACATGTTGCCCAAGAAGCTGACGGCCGGCCAGGTGAAGGCCAGGTTCCCCAAGCAGGTGGAGATGAAGGGCTACTGCCCCGTCACCTACCTGGATGGGAGGCAGAGGTAGCCAACACACTGGCTTTACTCCTATCTATTCATTATAGTACCAGTCTTCTTCAATGCTGGCACAGGGGGGCATGGGTTCTCTGTAGGTCTCTGGCTTTTTAAGAGGTCGGAAGTTTCCATACACTTTAGCCAAATACATTTAAACTCAGTTTCTCACAATTCCTGACATTTAATCCTAGTAAAAATTAGTGTTTTTGGTCAGTTAGGATCACCACTTTATTTTAAGAATGTGAAATGTCAGAATAATAGGAGAGAGAATGATTCATTTCAGCTTTTATTTCTTTCATCACATTCCCAATGGGTCAGAAGTTTACATACACTCAATTAGTATTTGGTAGCATTGGCTTTATATTGTTTAACTTGGGTCAAACGTTTCAGATAGCCTTCCACAAGCTTCCCACAATAAGTTGGGTGAATTTTGGCCCATTCCTCCTGACAGAGTTGGTGTAACTGGGTCAGGTTTGTAGGCCTCCTTGCTAACACACGCTTTTTCAGTTCTGCCCACATTTTCTATGGGATTGAGGTCAGGGCTTTGTGATGGCCACTCCAATACCTTGACTTTGTTGTCCTTAAGCCATTTTGCCACACCTTTGAAAGTATGCTTGGGGTCATTGTCCATTTGGAAGACCTATTTGCGACCAAGCTTTAACTTCCTGACTGATGTCTTGAGATGTTGCTTCAATATATCCACATAATTTTCCTACCTCATGATGCCATCTATTTTGTGAGGTGCACCAGACCCTCCTGCAGCAAAGCATCCCCACAACTTGATTCTGCCACCCCTATGCTTCACGGTTGGGATGGTGTTCTTCGGCTTGCAAGCCTTCCCCTTTTCCTCCAAACATAACGATGGTCATTATGGCCAAACAGTTCTATTTTTATTTCGTCAGACCAGAGGACATTTCTACAAAAAGTACGATCTTTGTCCCCATGTGCAGTTGCAAACCGTAGTCTGGCTTTTTTGTGGAGGTTTTGGAGCAGTGGCTTCTTCCTTGCTGAGCGGACTTTCAGGTTATGTCGATATAGGACTCTTTTTACTGTGGATATAGATACTTTTGTACCTATTTCCTCCAGCATCTTCACAAGGTCCTTTGCTGCTGTTCTGGGATTGATTTGCACTTTTCGCACCAAAGTACGTTAATCTCTAGGAGACAGAACGGATTTTCCCATGATGTCAAAGAAAGAGGCACTCTGTTTGAAGGTAGGCCTTGAAATACATCCACAGGTACACCTCCAATTGACTCAAATGATGTCAATTACCCTATCAGAAGCTTCTAAAGCCATGACATCATTTTCTGGAATTTTCCAAGCAGTTTAAAGGCACAGTCAACTTAGTGTATGTCAACATTAGCAGCCTCCTCCCTAAGTTTGTTTTATTCACTGCTTTAGCACACTCCGCCAACCCAGATGTCCTAGCCGTGTCTGAATCCTGGCTTAGGAAGGCCACCTACAATCCTGAAATGTCCATCCCTAATGTAATGAGTGTGTGTAGGTGGCAGGGAAGTCAAGCGCAGGAAAACGAACTTGGTATAAACGGAGTTGTGTAATAAGCGCTCATAAACGCCAAAAACCAAAATATACAAAAAATAATAAAAGTGGGTACAAAACCCGTCGCACACCGACACATGACTAGCACAACACATACAATAAAAAATCTCAGACAAGGACATGAGGGGAAACAGAGTGTTAAATACACAACATGTAATTAATGGGATTGGAACCGGGTGTGAAGGAAGACAAGACAAAACCAATGGAAAATAAAAAATGTATCAATGACGGCTAGAAGGTCAGTGACGTCAACTGCCGAACACCGCCCGAACAAGGAGAGGGACCGACTTCGGCGGAAGTCGTGACACCTAACTAAAACATTTTCTGACAAGATAGAACTGCAAAGGGGGAGGAGTTAGCCTGAAGCGTTCTGTCATACTATCCAGGTCTGTGCCCAAGCAATTCGAGCTTCTTGTTTTAAAAATCAACTTTTCCAGAAACAAGTCTCTCACCGTTGCCACTTGTTATAGACCCCAGCTGTGCCCTGGACACCATATGTGAATTGATCGCCCCATCTATTTTCAGAGTTCGTACTGTTAGGTGACCTAAACTGGGACTTGCTTAACATCCCGGCCGTCCTACAATCTAAGCTAGATGCCCTCAATCTCACACAAATTATCAAGGAACCTACCAGATGCAACCCAAAATCCTTAACCATGGGCACCCTCTTAGATATCATCCTGACCAACTTGCCCTCTAAATACACCTCTGCTGTCTTCAACCAAGATCTCAGCGATCACTGCCTCATTGCCTGCATCCGTAATGGGTCAGCGGTCAAACAACCTCCACTCATCACTGTAAAACGCTCCCTGAAACACTTCAGTGAGCAGGCCTTTCTAATCGACCTGGCCGGGGTATCCTGGAAGGATATTGACCTCATCCCGTCAGTAGAGGATGCCTGGTTGCTCTTTAAAAGTGCTTTCCTCTCCATCTTAAATAAGCATGCCCCATTCAAAAAATGTAGAACTAAGAACAGATAGAGCCCTTTGTTCACCCCAGACTTGACTGGCCTTGACCAGCACAAAAACATCCTGTGGTGTACTGCATTAGCATCGAATAGCCCCCGCGATATCCAACTCTTCAGGGAAGTGAGGAACCAATATACTCAGTCAGTTTTCAAACATAAATTTGCTTCCTGTAGCACTAATTCCAAAAAGTTTTGGGACAATTTAAAGTCCATGAAGAATAAGAGCACCTCCTCCCAGCTGCCCACTGCACTGAGGATAGGAAACACTGTCACAATAAGCATTTTTCCACAGCTGGCCATGCTTTCCACCTGGCTACCCCTACCCCGGGCCAACACCTCAGCACCCCTTGCAGCAACTTGCCCAAACTCCCCCCGCTTCTCCTTCACCCAAATCCAAACAGCTGATGTTCTGAAAGAGTTGCAAAATCTGGATCCCTACAAATCAGCTGGGCTAGACAATCTGGACCCTCTCTTTCTAAAATTATCCGCATAAATTGTTGCAACCCCTATTACTAGCCTATTCAACCTCTCTTTCGTATCGTCTGAGAACCCCAAAGATCGGAAAGCTGCCGCGGTCATCCCCCTCTTCAAAGGGGGAGACAGACTCAAACTGTTATAGACCTATATCCATCCTGCCCTGTCTTTTTTTTGGTTCACCAACTACTTCTCAGATAGAGTTCAGTGTGTCAAATCGGAGGGCCTGTTGTCCGGACCTCTGACAGTCTCTATGGGGTGCCACAGGGCTCAATTCTCGGGCCAACTCTTTTCTCTGTAAATATCAATGATGTTGCTCTTGCTGCTGGTGATTCTCTTCTCTGCACCTGGGTCCAACCTTACAACGTCACAGATTGATGCTCTCATCCTACCTCCAAGACAGGCTGCTTGCTGAAGGCTCTCAGTTGATTCCATTTCATATTTAGTGCCTTTGAGATGTATTGCTTTTAGTTTGAAACTCTCCTCAGGTATGAGGCCCTGGTTCGTGGAAGCGTGGAGTACTCTGTGGAATATCGGGAACAAATCTACATTTTCGAGAACGAACAGAAACAGGACAGGTTTCTGAGGTCAGTAATAGACTGATGCAATGAACCTGGTGTGATCTCAAATTATCAATTTGAATATTGTTAGGTAACCCAAACCAGTTCTCTTCCAACTTCTTGCTCCTCCTCTCAGGTTACCTGAGACCTATTGGAACCAGAAGCTGCCCGACAAGCTGCCTCCTATGAGTGAGCCTGTGCAGCTCACCTCCCTGCCCATGCTAGGCTACATGGAACAGGTGAGACTGAGGCTCACACACACCGGGAGGCACTCTGGATGTAATTACTGGAGGGACTTAATCTGAATAAAAATAGCTGAAGTGTGTTTACACTACAGTGCATTTGACATACTGTATGTTGACCAGAGGTTTTGTGTTCCATATCAGGGCGTGGCAAGATCTATCATTAAAGCTCTGACTGCCGTCGGTTGTCTCAAACCAAAGTTCCCCTACCTCAGTCCGAAGAGATCGGCACTCCATTATCTGGCATTTTATTTGAAAGGTATGCAAAAATCGTTGAGAGGAGCCTTAAGGCTCTTCACACACCCAAGTTTGTCATCACCATAATGTCACACGGTCCCTGGTCATGCTATATTTGCAGTGCATTGGTCTCGGATTATAATTTGACTCTGCATTATCTTGCTTGTCCATTCTTTCCTCCTGTGCTCCCTCCCTATTCCCTCCATCCCTCTCTCCGTTCCTCAGCCTTCAACCCCAGGAACTCGGACTACATCCGCCAGAAGTACAAGAAGAAGCTGGCGTCATTTGAGGAGAATTGTGAGCTTATCTCCTACCTGGGCTCCACTATGACCAAGAAGTACAGAGCTCCTCAGGAGCAGCCCATAGACTTTGAATTTAAGCTGCACAGGTTTTTGGCTTTTGGAGAGTCCACAGAGGCTGCTGCTGGGGTGCTATAGTACCTCATGACTTGTGAAATATTGTTCACTGAAATGATGAGCTCTAAGTATTTCACAGGGTGCATTGCACTGTTGAGATATCAAATGATGACAGAATTGCAGTCCTTTTAAACTGCTATTAACATTTCTAAATGTTTATTATTTAGTTATTTATTATTTAGTTCACCATTTGTAAGTTGAAAGTCAGTGGGTTTTTCTTCGTACATATTAAAAACCCAGTGCAGTCAGAAATGTGATTTTACTGTGATATATATTTCTACACTGTTGAAATAATATTGTGAAAATTATCATGTCCTTCAAGTGTACGAGCGGTTTGAAAAGACTGCCAGAAATTTCTGCCTGTTTGGTGGGATGGAGTTTGGGCCTGCCTGGTGACATCATGAGGCTGTAAATGTGTGAATTGGGGGCTTGCAGTTGCTTCACAAATCACCTAGCAACCGCCATGTTGGAAGAACAAACTCGGTTTGTTGAAAGTCCTCCAATCGTTGACATGGCTGGCTGCGTTTTGCTACCACCGGAAACTTCAGGAAGACTTCCCATTATTTTTTTGAAGGACCTAGAAAACGGAGGCAGTGGGAGAACCTATTCAAGTAAGTAAATATGTTGAAAGTGATCAAAAATGCTGTATTATCTAACTGTTAGCGTACTACAGAAACTTAGTGTGCAGGCTAACTCAAATGAGCTGCTAACGTAATGTTAGATAGTTAGCTAACTTTACATACTGTATATCTAGCTACGTGAAATAAATATCACAGTAACGTCATATTAGCTAGTTAGCTATATTGATGTATTTACCGTTTCAGACCCAAATATATTGGTAGGTAGGTAGATAGCTAACGGCCATGGAAGAGGGTGAAAGGATTAGCTAGTACTTCCAGCTGTCACAAAGGGGAGAGTAGTCTACTCTGGATAGGGCAGGTAACTTTGGTTGGTAGGGCATTACGAAACTATTCTCCAGTTCCTAGCGAGAAAAACTAAGGACAGCGAGATAAAGGAACTTAATATTCAGGGATGTCTAACTTCATTATAATGCTGCGTCTTTCTTTGTGATGTTCTGTCCTCAGATACAGAGAGCCATCAAATCCTGTCTGCAGATGAACAGGTCCCAATGAATGTTAAGGGTACATACAGTGCATTCAGACCCCTTCCCTTTTGTTAGGTTAGTCTTATTCTAAAATTGTTAAATTATTTTTTTTTTCTCCAATCTACACACAATACCTCATAATGACAGTGAAAACATTTTGGCAAATATACAAAACACAGAAATCCCTTATTTACATAAGTATTTAAACCCTTTGCTATGAGATTTGAAATTGAGCTCAGGTGCATCCCGTTTCCATTGATCATCCATGATGTTTCTACAACTTGGAGTATGTACACCTGTGGTAAATTCAATTGATTTAACATTATTTGGAAAAGCACCAACACCTGTCTATATAAAGGTCTCACAGTTGACAGTGCATGTCAGAGCAAAAACCAAGCCATGAGGTTGAAGGAATTGTCCGTAGAGCTCTGAGACAGGATTGTGTCGAGGCACAGATCTGGGGAAGGGTGGCAAAAAATGTCTGCTGCATTGAAGGTCCCCAAGAACAGTGGCCTCCATCATTCTTAAAAATGGAAGAAGTTTGGAACCACCACTGTTCCTAGGGCTGAGCAATCTGGGAAGAAGGTCAGGGAGGTGACCAAGAACCTGATTGACAGCATTTGAGTTCCTCTGGAGATGATTGTCCTTCTGGAAGGTTCTCCCATCTCTGCTGCACTCCACCAATCAGGCCTTTATGGTAGAGTGGCCAGACTGAAGCCACTCCTCAGTAAAAGGCACATGACAGCACTTGAGGGGATCTGCAGAGAAGAATGCCACGCCTGTATTTGGAATTTCTCCCAATCTTTTAGCGTCAGACACCAAAAAACTCAAGGCTGTAATTGCTGCCAAAGGTGCAACAAACAGTCTGAATACTTTATGTAAATGTGTTCAATGCCTGATACTTTTATCCAAGAAGGTCTGAGTGGCACTTGGAGGTGCTAATGAAGATGGTTTGCCTAAGACTACCACAATTACATTACACATATAGCATACATAGTCAAATTGTAAAGAAAGAAAATAGTTGGGGTATAAGAATACGTTTTATTCAATGGGGCTAGGCAACGCAGAGATGACAACTTTATTTCACCCATACAACAATGTAGCCTGTTATTAAAGTACAATACATTTACAATATATATATTTTTTTACACCTTCCAAATTACATATTAATATGGTGTAAGAGGGCACTTTTTCTATGACGACAAGTTGAAGGTGCTCTACTCAAGTGGCACAACAGAATCGTTTAGATTGATCAAAGCACAGCATATAAACCATATTGTATAATTGAGGGATGTCTCCTTTCATATCTGGAAAATGGTGAAGAAGTAGAAACTGATGCTGCTGCAGCATTGCTCATCTTCAGTGGTAAGCCAGTTGACATGGGTGTCTTGAGAGGTCAGCTGGTAAACCTACAGTAGTACATAAACAAATGAAAAGCCCACCTGATGTTAGAATGGCACCTATACCACCAGGGCTTTAAATTGTTTCGTTGTGTTTAATTCATTCAGGTGTTTTAGTGTGATAAAGATTTAAATCTGTTGGGCTTGAACAACCAATAGTCAATACAGGTTGTGCTATCCCATTGAGGCCTTTGTCCTATGCTGCAATGTCCATATATTTTCCTTCCTCTTATGAATGAAGTTCAACAAATTATCATTGTTTTATCATATGAATGTGATAACCACAAGTTTTGGCAATGTCCTCTGGGCTATATGGACATAATATTGTACTATTTGCATCTCACATGGTCATGACTAGAAGGGATCCAGTTGTCATGGTCATATTTGACATTTCGTAGCAGATTACTATCATTTAGGCAGCAGGTTAGGAAAGGGTTAGCTAAAATGTACATTTGACAAGTTGGCTCCCTTTTAGCCAGGACCCCTTTTTCATAGGCCTAGATTACATGTTTGCATTCAAGACAAGATCGTTTTTATTGATCAGTAGAGTTGGCCTAGGCTACCATCGTATGAAAAATGATTTTGAAAATGTCACCAGGTGACACCAGGTGACACCACCACTGTCACCAAGTGTAGCAGAAACATCTCTGATATAGCCTATATACCTATACGTGCTTATTAAATAGCCTAAATTATTACTATCCAATCTACTCATAACATTAGGAATTGTAGGCTTACATTTGTCTGCAAATATATGATGAGAGGCATGCAATCCTTTGTTAGAATGGTGCATTTTTATGGTGAAAACAGCTTCCCCAAAACTTTACTCTCACGACACATGTTAATTGCTAGACTACAAGCTATCTAGCTAGCTAATTTCAGACTCGATTTACCAGTGATTAAATGATTGTAGCAGACCCGTTACTGACAGCTGTCTGGGTTCAGGTCTTGACAGGCAAAAAGGTTTCTTCTCTTATCTGACAGTTCTTGAGTCTTACCTTGGTGTCACCAATGTTGTTTCATGATTGCGGGGAATCTGTAAACATATTTTTTTCCTGTTGTCTTTCCTGTCTTGTTAGAGAAGCCAAGTACTCCATTTGATGTTATCATGTAGTTTGGGGTAGCCACTCAGTTATTGTTGTCTGAAGAAGTAATGCGGTGGTTTCTAACGTGGCCGCCAGGACGCTTTTTATGTTAACTGCAAGCCCTCTATAGACCAATAAGACAGAGTTCCAAACCTCTCTGCCAATAACAGCGTTTTCAGTTTCTCCTCCCCGCTCAGACCACTCCAGTCCCAGCAAAATTATTGCATGAGAAATTGCTCTTTGCTAAAAAATATTTTTTATTTTCAAACATTTTAATTGAAAACAATCACAGTAAGGTACTTCATTGTTTCCCAGAAATTATTTGATATTGAGATTTAAAAATAAATATAAACATCTGCATTTGACCTTTAAACCATGGAGATCCTATTAAATTAATATAGCTGCAAATTAAGTAGATACTTCTGATGACGTATCATGCCGTCATCCGTCTGTCTGACGAGTTGACACTTGCAGGGCGAGGGAAGAATTAATTAATTTTAAATGGACCGCTCTTGCCCGGAAATGTGTCACTCGTTCATCCCACGGTTGTGTTTTCAGTCATCATGGAACTGTTGTGTGTGCCTTACATGCGCTACAGTCAATTATGATTGCATTTCAAATCAAATTCAAATCAAATTGTATTTGTCACATACACATGGTTAGCAGATGTTAATGTGAGTATAGCGAAATGCTTGTGCTTCTAGTTCCGACCATGCAGTAATATCTAACAAGTAATCTAAACTAACAATTTCACAACTACTACCACACAAGTGTAAAGGAATGAATAAGAATATGTACTTAAAAATATATGAATGAGTGATGGCCGAACGGCATAGACAAGATGCAGTAGATGGTATAGACTACAGTATATATATATATGAGATGAGTAATGTAGGTTATGTAAACATTATATAAAGTGGCAATGTTTAAAGTGGCTAGTGATACATTTATTACATCAAGATGCAATAGATGGTATAGAGTACAGTATATACATATGGGATGAGTAATGTAGGGTATGTAAACATATAAAGTGGCATTGTTTAAAGTGACTAGTGATACATTTATTTTTCCATTATTAAAGTGGCTAGAGTTGAGTCAGTATGTTGGCAGCAGCCACTCAATGTTAGTGATGGCTGTTTAACAGTCTGATGGCCTTGCAATAGAATCTGTTTTTCAATCTCTCGGTCCCCGCTTTGATGCACCTGTACTGACCTCGCCTTCTGGATGATAGCAGGGTGAACAGGCAGCGGCTTGGGTGGTTGTTGTCCTTGCCTTCCTGTGACATCAGGTGGTGTAGGTGTCCTGGAGGGCAGGTAGTTTGCCCCCGGTGATGCGTTGTGCAGACCTCACTACCCTCTGGTGAGCCTTACAGTTGTGGGCGGAACAGTTGGTGTACCAGGCGGTGATACAGCCCGGCAGGATGCTCTCGATTGTGCATCTGTAAAAGTTAGTGTTTTTGGTGACAAGTCGAATTTCTTCAGCCTCCTGAGGTTGAAGAGGCGCTGCTGCGCCTTCTTCACCAAGCTGTCTGTGTGGGTGGACCATTTCAGTTTGTCCATGATGTGTACCCCGTGGAAAATTCCACCCTCTCCCCTACTGTCCCGTCGATGTGGATAGGAGGCTGCTCCCTCTGCTGTTTCCTGAAGTCCACGATCATCTCCTTTGTTTTGTTGACATTGAGTGTGAGGTTATTTGCCTGACACCACACCCCGAGGGAGTTTGGAGGGTACTATGGTGTTAAATGCTGAACTGTAGTTGATGAAAAGCATTCTTACATAGGTATTCCTCTTGTCCAGGTGGGTTAGGGCAATGTGCAGTGGGATTGCGATTGCGACATCTGTGGACCTATTGGGGCGGTAAGCAAATTGGAGTGGGTCTAGGGTGTCATGTAGGGTGGAAGTGATAAGGTCCTTGACTAGTCTCTCGAAGCACTTCATGATGACGGAAGTGAGTGCTACGGGGCGGTAGTCATTTAGCTCAGTTACCTTAGCTTTCTTGGGAACAGGAACAATGGTTGGCCCTCTTGAAGCATGTGGGAACAGCCTACTCAGATAAGGATTCATTTAATATGTCCGTAAACACACCAGCCAGCTGGTCTGCTCATGCTTTGAGGATGCGGCTGGGAATGCCGTCTAGGCCTGCAGCCTTGCGAGGGTTAACACGTTTAAATGTTTTACTCATGTTGGCTGCAGTGAAGGAGAGCCCGCAGGTTTCCGTAGCGGGCCGAGTCAGTGGCACTGTCTTGTCCTCAAAGCGAGCAAAGAAGTTGTTTAGTTTGTCTGGGAGCAAGACCTCGTGGTCCGCGATGGGGCTGGTTTTTCTTTTGTAGTCTGTGATTGACTGTAGACTCTGCCACATACCTCTCGTTTCTGAGCCGTTGAATTGCGACTACTTTGTCTCTATACTGACGCTTAGCTTGTTTGATTGCCTTGCGGAGGGAATAGCTACACTGTTTGTATTCGGTCATGTTTCCAGTCATGTTTCATATCTTGGCTAAAAGACAACGTATCCTCAGACATCGAATGTTAGCCATCCTACTATTTCAGGTAAATCGAAAATTACAATGTATAAGTGTGATGTTCGCAAGTTAACGTTTCCAAAAGCTAACCAAATAAAAACATAATTACTTTTATAATACGTGTTTGAGCTGTCATGTGCATTAGCACTGTAGCACAATTTCAAACTTATTTACATTCGTTTTTACTTACACTTGTATGTTGACTTCTCCATATTAATTTTGGCTTTACATTTTGGCTTACTTTTCTTAGCGGATGTACAATTATCGCAAATTGAATTATGGGGCATTTCAGGCTCCAAAGTTAACATAATTGTACACTCGCAAACTCTTAAAAACGAGGTCTGAGGGGCTTACATTACAAACTTCCCCTGCTTGGCTAATCATTTGGACTGACGACAAATATGGCCGCAGGGATTCCCCCAAGGGCATAGGACTGAGGGTTTAGGGCCGAGGGCTGTCTACATTGAGTTTGAAATGCAGCCTATGTCATAAACCCTCAAAGTTCCAGAATGGAATAAATGGCAGCCATGTTGGACGTATTGGACAGGGATAAATCCAAACCAGTCTAATTGGAATGAATGGCAGTAGAGCCATAATCTTGATTTTACTTATGCCGGGGGAAAAAGGCATGTCATATTAGAAATTGTGTAATAGAATTATTGTCAACCTAAAATATTGTAATAGAATTATAAAACGGTTTATGGTTTTATACCAATTTTCTGTATAAATGGCCTCTAAAATATGTAAACAGCTGACCTTTATTCCATAAGAAGGTTCATGTCCATTCTCGTACAGTGGGGCAAAAAAGTATTTAGTCAGCCACCAATTGTGCAAGTTCTCCCACTTAAAAATATGAGAGGCCTGTAATTTTCATCATAGGTACACTTCAACTATGACAGACAAAATGAGGGGAAAAAATTCAGAAAATCACATTGTAGGATTTTTTATGAATTTATTTGCAAATTATGGTGGAAAATAAGTATTTGGTCACCTCCAGTACAAGATCAATGTGGAGCTATACGTTCCAAGATGGCATAGCAGTTCACACGTCTTTTGTTCTCGTCTTGTCCTGTCCTATATATATATATTTACAACTTTCTTCGCATACATTTTTTATATATATTTTTTATTTTCCATAAACTCATCTTCAAAACACTCTCCTGCAACCCGCCTCACCAATTACATTTTTTTTAAGCCAGAAGCTAGCCCAGATGCTAATCCAGAAGCTAACCAGAAGCTAATCAGAAGCTAGTTAGCTTCTTTGCTGGCTAATCGTTAGTATTCAGCTAACCACGGTTTGTGGTCATCAGCTATCCTTTAGCTCGAAAATCCATCGGCAGTTTTGTACGGCGCGGCTCGGACCGGAACATACCGGACCTATTTTTCTCTCCATGTCCCCGGATTTCAACCGCTAACTCTGGACATTTATACCTGGATCTTGCAGCTAGCTAGCTGCTATCCGTGTGACTATCGGCTTATGTCGATTCCGGAGCAAACATCAATTATTCCGGAGCTAGCCAGCTGAAGAGTTCCATCAGTCACTCCTGGGCTACAATCACCTATCCGGACCCGTTTTACTGCCAACGCGGAGCCCCACCGGGCCTTCACAACTGGACTACCGACGTTATCTACCCGAGAGAGTTATCCGGCTGGCTCCTCCGTCGCGACGTTACCTGAACGCCCATCTGCGGTCCGCTAATCGTTAGCTGTCTTATCGACTGCTATCTGAATAGACCTATCGGACAATTTATTTATTTTTTATTTAATTGTATTTTTTCTTGGGCCGCTATAACTATATCTATTGGGGTTTTCTTTGGGAATTGGATTGATCCCCCCCTACCACACGGAACCCCACTAATCCTACCGACGGAAACGCACGAGGTGGCTAAAAACAGACCTCCATCCTATGCTAGCTTGCTACCGATGGCCCGGCTAGCTGTCTGAATCGCCATGACCCTAACCAACCTCACTACTCACTGGACCCTTTTGATCACTCGACTAAACATGCCTCTCCTTAATGTCAATATGCCTTGTCCATTGCTGTTCTGGTTAGTGTTTATTGGCTTATTTCACGGTAGAGCCTCTAGTCCTGATCACTATACCTTATCCAACCTATTAGTTCCACCACCCACACATGCGATGACATCTCCTGGTTTCAATGATGTTTCTAGAGACAATATCTCTCTCATCATCACTCAATACCTAGGTTTACCTCCACTGTATTCACATCCTACCATACCTTTGTCTGTACATTATAACTTGAAGCTATTTTATCGCCCCCAGAAACCTCCTTTTACTCTCTGTTCCAGACGTTCTAGACGACCAATTCTTATTGCTTTTAGCCGTACCCTTATCCTACTCCTCCTCTGTTCCTCTGGCGATGTAGAGGTGAATCCAGGCCCTGCAGTGCCTAGCTCCATTCCTATTCCCCAGGCGCTCTCTTTTGATAACTTCTGTAACCGTAATAGCCTTGGTTTCATGCATGTTAACATTAGAAGCCTCCTCCCTAAGTTTGTTTTATTCACTGCTTTAGCACATTTTGCCAACCCGGATGTTCTAGCTGTGTCTGAATCCTGGCTTAGGAAGACCACCAAAAATTCTGAAATTTTCATCCCAAACTACAACATTTTCAGACAAGATAGAACTGCCAAAGGGGGTGGTGTTGCAATCTACTGCAAAGATAGCCTGCAGAGTTCTGTCCTACTATCCAGGTCTGTACCCAAACAATTTGAACTTCTACTTTTAAAAATCCATCTCTCTAAAAACAAGTCTCTCACTGTTGCCGCCTGCTATAGACCACCCTCTGCCCCCAGCTGTGCTCTGGACACCATATGTGAACTGATTGCCCCCCATCTATCTTCAGAGCTCGTGCTGCTAGGCGACCTAAACTGGAACATGCTTAACACCCCAGCCATCCTACAATCTAAGCTTGATGCCCTCAATCTCACACAAATTATCAATGAACCTACCAGGTACCTCCCCAAAGCCTTAAACACGGGCACCCTCGTAGATATTATCCTAAACAACTTGCCCTCTAAATACACCTCTGCTGTCTTCAACCAAGATCTCAGCGATCACTGCCTCATTGCCTGCATCCGTAATGGGTCAGCGGTCAAACGACCTCCACTCATCACTGTCAAAAGCTCCCTGAAACACTTCAGCGAGCAGACCTTTCTAATCGACCTGGCCGGGGTATCCTGGAAGGATATTGATCTCATCCCGTTAGTAGAGGATGCCTGTTTTTTTTATTTTTTAAATGCCTTCCTAACCATCTTAAATAAGCATGCCCCATTCAAGAAATTTAGAACCAGGAACAGATATAGCCCTTGGTTCTCCCCAGACATGACTGCCCTTAACCAACACAAAAACATCCTATGGCGTTTTGCATTAGCATCGAACAGCCCCCGTGATATGCAGCTGTTCAGGGAAGCTAGAAACCATTATACACAGGCAGTTAGAAACGCCAAGGCTAGCTTTTTCAAGCAGAAATTTGCTTCCTGCAACACTAACTCAAAAAAGTTTTCAATAATTTCAATAAGCATTTTTCTACGGCTGACCATGCTTTCCACCTGGCTACTCCTACCCCGGTCAACAGCACTGCACCCCCCCCCCCCCCCCCCCCCCCCAGCAACTCGCCCAAGCCTTCCCCATTTCTCCTTCTCCCAAATCCAGTCAGCTGATGTTCTGAAAGAGCTGCAAAATCTGGACCCCTACAAATCAGCCGGGCTAGACAATCTGGACCCCTTCTTTCTAAAATTATCTGCCGAAATTGTTGCCACCCCTTTTTACTAGCCTGTTCAACCTCTCTTTCGTGTCATCTGAGATTCCCAAAGATTGGAAAGCAGCTGCGGTCATCCTCCTCTTCAAAGGGGGGGACACTCTTGACCCAAACTGCTACAGACCTATATCTATCCTACCCTGCCTTTCTAAGGTCTTCGAAAGCCAAGTCAACAAACAGATTACCGACCATTTCGAATCTCACAATACCTTCTCTGCTATGCAATCTGGCTTCAGAGCTGGTCATGGGTGCACCTCAGCCTCGCTCAAGGTCCTAAATGATATCTTAACCGCCATCGATAAGAAACATTACTGTGCAGCCGTATTCATTGATCTGGCCAAGGCTTTCGACTCTGTCAATCACCACATCCTCATCGGCAGACTCGACAGCCTTGGTTTCTCAAATGATTGCCTCGCCTGGTTCACCAGCTACTTCTCTGATAGAGTTCAGTGTGTCAAATCGGAGGGTCTGCTGTCCGGAACTCTGGCAGTCTCTATGGGGGTGCCACAGGGTTCAATTCTTGGACCGACTCTCTTCTCTGTATACATCAATGATGTCGCTCTTGCTGCTGGTGAGTCTCTGATCCACCTCTACGCAGACGACACCATTCTGTATACTTCTGTCCCTTCTTTGGACACTGTGTTAACAACCCTCCAGGCACGCTTCAATGCCATACAACTCTCCTTCCGTGGCCTCCAATTGCTCTTAAATACAGGTAAAACGACATTCAACCGATCGCTGCCTGCACCTGCCCGCCTGTCCAACATCACTACTCTGGACGGCTCTGACTCGGACAACTACAAATACCTAGGTGTCTGGTTAGACTGTAAACTCTCCTTCCAGACCCACATCAAACATCTCCAATCCAAAGTTAAATCTAGAATTGGCTTCCTATTTCGCAACAAAGCATCCTTCACTCATGCTGCCAAACACACCCTTGTAAAACTGACCATCCTACCAATCCTCGACTTCGACCATGTCATTTACAAAATAGCCTCCAATACCCTACTCAACAAATTGGATGCAGTCTATCACAGTGCAATCCGTTTTGTCACCAAAGCCCCATATACTACCCACCATTGCGACCTGTACGCTCTCGTTGGCTGGCCCTCGCTTCATACTCGTCGCCAAACCCACTGGCTCCATGTCATCTACAAGACCCTGCTAGGTAAAGTCCCCCCTTATCTCAGCTCGCTGGTCACCATAGCATCACCCACCTGTAGCACGCGCTCCAGAATGTATATCTCTCTGTTCACCCCCAAAACCAATTCTTTCTTTGGCCGCCTCTCCTTCCAGTTCTCTGCTGCCAATGACTGGAACGAACTACAAAAATCTCTGAAACTGGAAACACTTATCTCCCTCACTAGCTTTAAGCACCAACTGTCAGAGCAGCTCACAGATTACTGCACCTGTACATAGCCCTCCTATAATTTAGCCCAAACAACTACCTCTTTCCCTACTGTATTTATTTATTTATTTATTTTGCTCCTTTGCACCCCATTATGTTTATTTCTACTTTGCACATTCTTCCACTGCAAATCTACCATTCCAGTGTTTTACTTGCTATATTGTATTTACTTTACCACCATGGCCTTTTTTTGCCTTTACCTCCCTTATCTCACCTCATTTGCTCACATCGTATATAGACTTGTTTATACTGTATGTTTGTTTTACTCCATGTGTAACTCTGTGTCGTTGTATGTGTCGAACTGCTTTGCTTTATCTTGGCCAGGTCGCAATTGTAAATGAGAACTTGTTCTCAGTTTGCCTACCTGGTTAAATAAAGTGAAATAAAAAATAAAAAAAATAAACAAACAAGCAAGATTTCTGGCTCTCACAGACCTGTAACTTCTTCTTTAAGAGGCTCCTCTGTCCTCCACTCGTTACCTGTATTAATGGCACCTGTTTGAACTTGTTATCAGTATAAAAGACACCTGTCCACAACCTCAAACAGTCACACTTCAAACTCCACTATGGCCAAGACCAAAGAGCTGTCAAAGGACACCAGAAACAAAATTGTAGTCCTGCACCTGGCTGGGAAGACTGAATCTGCAATAGGTAAGCAGCTTGGTTTGAAGAAATCAACTGTGGGAGCAATTATTAGGAAATGGAAGACATACAAGACCACTGATCATCTCCCTCGATCTGGGGCTCCACGCAAGATCTCACCCCGTGGGGTCAAAATGATCACAAGAACGGTGAGCAAAAATCCCAGAACCACACAGGGGGACCTAGTGAATGACCTGCAGAGAGCTAGGACCAAAATAACAAAGCCTACCATCAGTAACACACCACGCCGCCAGGGACTTAAATCCTACAGTGCCAGACGTGTCCCCCTACTTAAGCCAGTACATATCCAGGCCCGTCTGAAGTTTACTAGAGAGCATTTGGATGATCCAGAAGAAGATTGGGAGAATGTCATATGGTCAGATGAAACCAAAATATAACTTTTTGGTAAAAACTCAACTCGTCGTGTTTGGAGGACAAAGAATGCTGAGTTGCATCCAAAGAACACCATACCTACTGTGAAGCATGGGGGTGGAAACATCATGCTTTGGGGCTGTTTTCCTGCAAAGGGACCAGGACGACTGATCCGTGTAAAGGAAAGAATGAATGGGGCCATGTATCGTGATATTTTGAGTGAAAACCTCCTTCCATCAGCAAGGGCATTGAAGATGAAACGTGGCTGGGTTTTTCAGAATGACAATGATCCCAAACACACCGCCCGGGCAACGAAGGAGTGGCTTCGTAAGAAGCATTTCAAGGTCCTGGAGTGGCCTAGCCAGTCTCCAGATCTCAACTCAATAGAAAATCTTTGGAGGGAGTTGAAAGTCCGTGTTGCCCAGCAACAGCCCCAAAACATCACTGCGCTAGAGGAGATCTGCATGGAGGAATGGGCCAAAATACCAGCAACAGTGTGTGAAAACCTTGTTTAGACTTACAGAAAACATTTGACCTCTGTCATTGCCTACAAAGGGTATATAACAAAGTATTGAGAAACTTTTGTTATTGACCAAATACTTATTTTCCACCATAATTTGCAAATAAATTCATAAAAAATCCTACAATGTGATTTTCTGGATTTGTTCCCCTCATTTTGTCTGTCATAGTTGAAGTGTACCTATGATGAAAATTACAGGCCTCTCTCATATTTTTAAGTGGGAGAACTTGCACAAATGGTGGCTGACTAAATACTTTTTTGCCACACTGTATTCTAATTCTACGTAATTTATTCATTTTTATGAGAACCTGTAGTCTGGGTACCTGTCTGTTTACCTAGCATTCCACTCATTGCCACTCACTCCTTGTCGTACTAAATAGACTGTCCTTTCTGCCGTCTTCAAATATGAACATTCAATCACAGTTTTTTTTCTTCCACAGATCATGCACCTGTTTTTTGTTTGGTTTTATCGGGATAGTGGACAGTCTCACAAAAGCAATGTTGTGTATAAACCCTGGATGACTGGCAGGGGGCACTGTATTGAAGCCTCCACGCAGCCACCTTGGCACTCAATTGTAAAAAAATATTTAGGACTCTATAGAAATGCATTTATTAATGTCTTAGTTTGACACATTTATTCAATTTGTCACCTTAATGCATACTTTAAAATTACATTGAGCTAAACATTTCAAATTTAGACAGCAGTAATGTTACTGTCCCCACTACAACAAAAGATATATACTGTCACGAACCGGCTCAAAGCCCGTAACAAAAGGGAGACAACGTCGAGATAAGGAGTAACAAAATATATATTTATTAAATAAGTAACTAAGTACAATATACAATGGTGTGTGTGTGTAATCAGTAGTGTAAGTGAGTGTTTTGCATGCATGAATGTGATAATGCAGGGTGTTGAAAGGTGCCAAAGCAAACAACCAAAAGGCCACCAAGATACACAACAAAATCTGTAAAGGTGTCTGCATGGAGAGAGTCTCTTCCATGAATGTGGAAGAGGTCTATTTATCCTGGGACACACCGGGCCCAGGTGTTTCCCATGTAGCTGACGACCCTCCCAACTCCGCCCACCGGCATCCTAATAAGGAAACAAGAACAAAGAGAGAATACGGCAGACAGAGTGGGAGGGTCGTCACAATACTTACTGTAAATACATGTAATTTTGTCATTCAATTCCATTCATTCCTATGGAGGACTGCTCCTGCTAGGAAGTGCCAATATGGGTGACCGGTGGCCTCTCAACGGCCAATCATTAGTATCAGCAATCCAGGGTCGAAGCAAGTCGGAAGTTTACATACACTTAGGTTGGAGTCATTAAAACTCGTTTTTCAACCACTCCACAAATTTCTTGTTAACAAACTATAGTTTTGGCAAGTCGGTTAGGACATCTACTTTGTGCATGACACAAGTCATTTTTACAACAATTGTTTACAGACAGATTATTTCCGTTTATAATTCACTGTATCACAATTCCAGTGGGTCAGAAGTTTACATACGGTAAGTTTTAAAAAATAAATACAAATTGTTTGAATTTTTACCCCTTTTTCTCCCCAATTTCGTGGTATCCAATCCAAGCTACTATCTTGTCTAATCGCTACAACTCCCGTACAGGCTCGGGAGGACGAAGGCTGAATGTCATGCGTCCTCCGATACACAACCCAACCAGCCGCACTGCTTCTTAACACAGCGCGCATCCAACCCGGAAGCCAGCCGCACCAATGTGTTGGAGGCTACACCGTGCACCTGGCAACCTTGGTTAGCGCGCACTGCGCCCGGCCCGCCACAGGAGTCGTATTTACAGTATGTATTTACAGTAACATTACCAAAAACGAAACGTCTGTTTCAGTCCCTGTGTTGACATAAAACATGATTTGGTCTGCTCAGTCAGTTAGTGCTCATGCTGGATAGCCATAGCTAGCTAACCAGGTTGGTTTGCCAGAATGTCTACACTTAAACTTTACTTTGAAGCTGAAAGTTACCTCGGCAATGCTCTTAGCAATTTGAAAATTAGCTGCCCAGTCATGTGAAATCCATCGATTAGGACCTAATGAATTTATTTCAATTGACTGATTTCCTTATATGAACTGTAACTCAATAAAGTCGTTAATTGTTGCATGTTGCGTTTATGTGTGTTCAGTATAAATATATACTGCAATTCCAACCACAAAACGTCTTAGCTTTGATTTTGTTTTTGACGTTGTTAAAATTCTAATTATATTTTCGAGACTGCGCGTGTTGTCATGGAATTATGCTATGTTTAACAACCAATCAGCAACTCCGTCACAAGGCCAGTACAAGAAGTGAAGTGGAATGCTTTGCCGCGTTAAAAAAAACTGGGAAATCTCCGACATCTGACTTCAGTGCGTTCAAGACAGCTGGGAACTCGAAGAAAAAAAAGATTTCCGACTGGGAATAATCTTTGAACGGTCATCCAACTCACAATTCCAAGTCTGAAACTCGGGCATATTTCTAAAGCGCTGGCTTTCCGACCTGAAGATCAGACGTCATGATTTGGCCTCGTTTTTTCTCGAGATCCCAGTTGTCTTGAAAGCACCATTGGCAAAACAGACTACCACAGTTACTAAACCGGTCCCCACGCTAGACAAGATGCGGTACTGTCAACAAAATGCGACGAAAACGTCATTTTAGCTCGTGACTGCAATGTTACCATGGATACGTATTGTTTACAAACACCTCTGGGCTGTCAAATTATATTGCAGCCCAATGGAAATAGCCAATCATGACTTCTGAAGTTTACCTGGAAATCGTGGGTTTGATGAAAGAACACAATTTTCAAATTGCTAAGAGCATTGCCGAGGTAACGTTCAGCTTCAAAGTACAGTTTAAGTATAGACATTCTGGCAAACCAACCTGGTTAGCTAGCTAGCTAAGGCTATCCGGCATGAGCACTAACTGACTGAGCAGACCAAATCATATTTTATGTCAACACAGGGACTGAAACAGAAGTTTCCCACCTCGTTTTTGGATCCAACAATTCGTCCATTACTCGAATGTGACTGGCATGTGTATCTAACCAATAAGAAAAGGGTGGGTATACTTTGAGTATTTGAATAATAGACTCAAATGGAGAATAATGCTTAGCTAAGTAGTGTGATGTATGGCTTGAGCTGTGGTGTGCATTAGTCAACATTTGTATTATGAATTGTTGAGTTAAACTGCATCCTTTAACATTTTCAAACCAAGGAGCTGAAAGGGGAGGTGTGGCAGTTCTCCAGCAACCTAATGTGTTTCGTGAATGGTTGTCTCCTTGGCAACGAGAAGGACCTGACCAGCTGGGCTGAGAAGCAGTGGGAGTTTACACTTATCCGTCCACATGCACTATACCTGGCCCTCGCTGACGACTACTACTCTAAACACCTCCACAGCACTGGGGCAAGTCTAGTCTACACACTGTACTTGCATAGGATTAGGATAGAGTGACACAATAGACCATGAAACACACAAAGACAGACAGTGCAGTTACTACAGCAAGCCCCATGGCCCTAAAATACTTTATAACAGTGACATCATACCTACAACATGACATCCTCTCTCGCTTCCCCCACAGCACACGTTTGTTTACATGGACATTTCGATCCGAGGGGACTCGGTTGGGAGATTACTGTTTGAGGTGAGGCTGTCATTTGTAACCATTGATCTGACTGGACCTGAATGGGTAAAGAAGTTGGTCCAGAGTTGTATTGACAGCGTAGGTCTTCTGTCTCCCCAGCTGTTTACAGAGCTGTGTCCGAAGACGTGTAAAAACTTCCAGGCTCTGTGTACAGGGGAGGCAGGCCTGTCACAGAGTGACTTAATCCTGTCCTACAAGGGTTCTGTGTTCCATCGTGTGGTGCCCAACGGCTGGATACAGGGGGGAGGTACGGTCTACCAGGTCCTCTATCTGAAAGTCACCCCTATAGGCCTACATTGATAAGAAAGGACATACAGGACTGTATTTGACTTGCCATTGATTCCATACTGTATCTGTTTGCTGTCATATTGGTAAGTTTTAATTGAGTCATCATACGTCAATATTTACTTTGTCAGTACACACACCACTTGATGATGTCATATTTCCCTATTGCAGATATTTCTGCACCAGGCAAAGGCAACGGAGGGGAGTCAATCTACGGGCCAACTTTTGAAGGTACAGACGCAGGCCTAACATCAAGTTACTACTCTACAATATTAATACACATGCCTAGGGAAATGTATTCGGGTAAGTAAGTATAGGGAGATGTATTAGGATGTATGTCTATTTACTGTCTCCACACTAACATGTGACTGTGGGATCTCTGCTAGATGAGAGCTTTGCAGTCTCCCACAGTAGGAGGGGCATCCTGGGAATGGCCAACCAGGGTCCTCATAGCAACAGCTCTCAGTTCTACATCACCCTGCAGCCCGCCCTTTGGATGGACAGACAATATGTGGCATTCGGGTGTGTACGTCTCTAATAATGTGTGGTATAGTGCTGTTAGTTGAATGAAGTGTATGTTTGTGTACTGCTATAGTGTAGTGTTTGTGTACTGCTTGTGTCTCGGTTTTGTGTTCTAAAACCTTTAGGCTCGCACAATCTTTTGGATGTCAACGTTTAACTACCTCTGTGGCGTCAGGACTGTTCTGGGATATACTGTATGTCTGTATTTTGTACCTGGTATTCAGCTGTTTTCATATTCTCTTTGTTTTTTAGTCAAGTGGTTGAAGGCACAGAGGTTCTGAGGAGACTTGAGGAAGTCCCAACCTACAATGAAAGACCCAAACAAGACTGTAAAGTAGCAGACTGTGGAGTGTTTGAACCCTGACATAACCTTAACTGCATATTTTTATTAAAACCCAGTTTGACAACTGGTCCAGCTCTATTTTATTCTTGGTATATTCAGTTAAGCTCAGTAAATTAAAGCTTTAGTCACTGGGGAATTGGATTTGTAATAAATATATACAGTACCATTCAAAAGTTGACACCTACTCATTCAAGGATTTTTCTTTATTTGTACTATTTCCTACATTGTAGAATAATAGTTTAGACAAACTATGAAATAACACATATGTAATCATCTAGTAACCAAAAAAAGTGTTAAACAAATCAAAATATATTTTATATTTGAGATTCTTCAAAGTAGCCACCCTTTGCCTTTGACAGCTTTGCACACTCTTGGCATTCTCTCAACCAGCTTCACCTGGAATGCTTTTCCAACCATCTTGAAGGAGTTCCCACATATGCTGAGCACTTGTTGGCTGCTTTTCCTTCACTCTGCGGTCTGACTCATCCCAAACCATCTCAATGTGGTTGTGGTTGGGGGATTGTGGAGGCCAGGTCATCTGATGCAGCACTCCATCACTATCCTTCTTGGTTAAATAGCAATTACACAGCTTGTAGGTATGTTGGGTCATTGTCATGTTGAAAAACAACTGATAGTCCCACTAAGCCCAAACCAGATGACGTAATCGCTGCAGAATGCTGTGATAGCCATGCTGGTTCAGTGTGCCTTGAATTCTAAATAAATCACACAGTGTCACCAGAAAAGCACCCCCCACACCATCACATCACATCCTCCATGCTTCATGGTGGGAACCCACACCGCGTCTCAAAAAGACACAGCGGTTGGAACCAAAAATCTCAAATTTGGACTCCAGACCAATGGACAAATTTCCACCACTCCAATGTCCATTGCTCTTGTTTCTTGGCCCAAGCAAGTCTCTTCTTATTGGTGTCCTTCAGTAGTGGTTTCTTTGCAGCAATTTGACCATGAAGGCCTGATTCACACAGTATCAAATCAAATTTGTCACATGCACCGAATACAACAGTATTTCACCTTACAGTGAAATAATTACTTACAAGCCCTTAACCAACAATGCAGTTTAAAGTGTTTAAATGTTTAAGTGTTAAGAAATAAAAGTAAAATAATTAAAGAGCTGAAGTGAAATAACTGTAGCGAGGCTATATACAGGGGGTACCGGTACAGAGTCAATGTGTGGGGGCACTGGTTAGTCGAGGTAATAGCCAGCAGCATACCACCCTGCATACCACTGCTGGCTTGCTTCTGAAGCTGAGCAGGGTTGGTCCTGGTCAGTCCCTGGATGGGAGAACAGATGCTGCTGGAAGTGGTGTTGGAGGGCCAGTAGGAGGCACTCTACTCTGGTCTAAAAAATATCCCAATGCCCCAGGGCAGCAATTGGGGACACTACCCTGTGTAGGCTGCCGTCTTTCGGATGGGATGTTAAACGGGTGTCCTGACTGAGGTCATTAAAGATCCCATGGCACTTATCGTAGGGGTGTTAACCCTGGTGTCCTGGCTAAATTCCCAATTCGGCCCTCAAACCATCACGGTCACCTAATAATCCCCAGTTTACAATTGGCTCATTCATCCCCCTCCTCTCCCCTAGTACCCTCCAAGCTCGTCATCAAGCTCGAGACCCTGGGTCTCGACCCCGCCCTGTGCAACTGGGTACTGGACTTCCTGACGGGCCGCCCCCAGGTGGTGAGGGTAGGCAACAACATCTCCTCCCCGCTGATCCTCAACACTGGGGCCCCACAAGGGTGCGTTCTGAGCCCTCTCCTGTACTCCCTGTTCACCCACGACTGCGTGGCCACGCACGCCTCCAACTCAATCATCAAGTTTGCGGACGACACAACAGTGGTAGGCTTGATTACCAACAACGACGAGACGGCCTACAGGGAGGAGGTGAGGGCCCTCGGAGTGTGGTGTCAGGAAAATAACCTCACACTCAACGTCAACAAAACTAAGGAGATGATTGTGGACTTCAGGAAACAGCAGAGGGAACACCCCCCTATCCACATCGATGGAACAGTAGTGGAGAGGGTAGCAAGTTTTAAGTTCCTCGGCATACACATCACAGACAAACTGAATTGGTCCACTCACACAGACAGCATTGTGAAGAAGGCGCAGCAGCGCCTCTTCAACCTCAGGAGGCTGAAGAAATTTGGCTTGTCACCAAAAGCACTCAAACTTCTACAGATGCACAATCGAGAGCATCCTGGCGGGCTGTATCATCGCCTGGTACGGCAACTGCTCCGCCCTCAACCGTAAGGCTCTCCAGAGGGTGGTGAGGTCTGCACAACGCATCACCGGGGGCAAACTACCTGCCCTCCAGGACACCTACACCACCCGATGTCACAGGAAGGCCATAAAGATCATCAAGGACATCAACCACCCGAGCCACTGCCTGTTCACCCCGCTATCATCCAGAAGGCGAGGTCAGTACAGGTGCATCAAAGCTGGGACCGAGAGACTGAAAAACAGCTTCTATCTCAAGGCCATCAGACTGTTAAACAGCCACCACTAACATTGAGTGGCTGCTGCCAACACACTGACACTGACTCAACTCCAGCCACTTTAATAATGGGAATTGATGGGAAATGATGTAAATATATCACTAGCCACTTTAAACAATGCTACCTTATATAATGTTACTTACCCTACATGATTCATCTCATATGCATACGTATATACTGTACTCTATATCATCGACTGTATCCTTATGTAATACATGTATCACTAGCCACTTTAAACTATGCCACTTTGTTTACATACTCATCTCATTTGTACATACTGTACTCGATACCATCTACTGTATCTTGCCTATGCTGCTCTGTACCATCACTCATTCATATATCCTTATGTACATATTCTTTATCCCCTTACACTGTGTACAAGACAGTAGTTTTGGAATTGTTAGTTAGATTACTTGTTGGTTATTACTGCATTGTCGGAACTAGAAGCACAAGCATTTCGCTACACTCGCATTAACATCTGCTAACCATGTGTATGTGACAAATAAAATTTGATTTGATTTGATTTGTAACTATTCCCCAGGTCGTTGCTGTAAATGAGAACGTGTTCTCAGTCAATTTACCTGGTAAAATAACAAATAAAAATATGTACATGTTGGTAGAGTTAAAGTGCAATAATGCATATGCATAGATAAAACAGAGAATAGCAGCAGCGTAAAAGGGGAGGGTGGGCAATGCAAATAGTCTGGCTAGCCAATTGAGTAGCTGTTCGGGAATCTTATGGCTTGGGGGTAAAAGCTGTTGAGAAGCCTTTTGGACCTAGACTTGGCGCTCCGGTACCGCTTGCCATGCGGTAGCAGAGAGAACAGTCTATGACTAGGGTGGCTGGAGTCTTTGACAATTTTTAGGGCCTTCCTCTGACACTGCCTGGTATAGAGTCCTGGATGGCAGGAAGCTTGGCCTCAGTGATGTACTGGGCCGTACGCACTACCCTCTATAGTGCCTTGCGGTTGGATGCCGAGCAGTTGCCATACCAGGGAGTGATGCAACCAGTCAGGATGCTCTCGATGGTTCAGCTGTAGAACCTTTTGAGGATCTGAGGACCCATGACAAATCTTTTCAGTCTCCTGAGTGGGAATAGGCTTTGTCGTGCCCTCTTCATGACTGCGTTAGTGTGTTTGGACCGTGATAGTTTGTTGGCGATGTGGACACCAAGGAACTTGAAGCTCTCAACCTGCTCCACTTGAGCCCCGTCGATGAGAATGGGGGCGTGCTCGGTCCTCCTTTTCCTGTAGTCCACAATCATCTACTTTGTCTTGATCACGTTGAGGGAGAGGTTGTTGTCCTGGCACCACACAGCCAGGTGTCTGACCTCCTCCCTATAGGCTGTCTCATCGTTGTTGGTGATCAGGCCTACCACTGTTGTGTCATCGGCAAACTTTATTATTTATTTATTTTTACCCCTTTTTCTCCCCAATTTCGTGGTATCCAATTGTTGTAGTAGCTACTATCTTGTCTCATCGCTACAACTCCCGTACGGGCTCGGGAGAGACGAAGGTTGAAAGTCATGCGTCTTCTGATACACAACCCAACCAGCCGCACTGCTTCTTAACACAGCGCGCATCCAACCCGGAAGCCAGCCGCACCAATGTGTCGAGGCTACACCATGCACCTGGCAACCTTGGTTAGTGCGCACTGCGCCCGGCCCGCCACAGGAGTCGCTGGTGCGCGATGAGACAAGGACATCCCCACCGACCAAGTCCTCCCTAACCCGGACGACGCTAGGCCAATTGTGCGTCGCCTCACGGACCTCCCGGTCGCGGCCGGTTACGACAGAGCCTGGGCGGGAACCCAGGGACTCTGATGGTACATGTTTCATGGTACGCTGTACTGCAGCTGGCGCCCTTAACCACTGCGCCACCCGGGAGGCCTGTCATCGGCAAACTTGATGGTGTTGGAGTCGTGCCTGGCTATGCAGTCATGAGTGAACAGGGAGTACAGGAGGGGACTGAGCACGCACCCGAGGGGCACCCATGTTGAGGATCAGCATGGCGGATATGTTGCTACCAACCCTTACCACCTGGGGCTGCCCGTCAGGAAGTCCAGGATCCAGTTGCAGAGGGAGGTGTTTAGTCTCAGGGTCCTTAGCTTAGTGAGGAGCTTTGAGGGCACTATGGTGTAGTCAATGAACTGTAGTCAATGAACAGTCAATGAACAGCATTCTCACGTAGGTGTTCCTTTTGTCCAGGTGGGAAAGGGCTGTGTTGAGTGCAATACAGATTGCATCATATGTGCATCTGTTTGGGCGGTATGCAAATGTGGGTCTAGGGTTTCTGGGATAATGGTGTTGATGTGAGCCATGAACAGCCTTTCAAAGCACTTCATGGCTACAAACATGAGTGCTACGGGTCGGTAGTCATTTAACAGCTAATGCTCTCATGCATACTTCAGTGTTACTTGCCTCGAAGTGAGCGTAGAAGTAATTTAGCTCATCTGGTCGGCTTGTGTCACTGGGCAGCTCGTGGCTGTGCTTCCCTTTGTAATAGTTTGCAAGCCCTGACACATCCGACGAGCGTAAGAGCCGGTGTAGTACGATTCAATCTTAGTCCTGTATTGAGGCTTTGCCTGTTTGCTGGTTCGTCAGAGGGCATAGCGGGATTTCTTATAGGCTTCCGGGTTAGAGTCCCACTCCTTGAAAGCGGCAGCTCTGCACTTTAGCTCAGTGCGGATGTTGTCTGTAATCCATGGCTTCTGGTTGGGTTATGTATGTACAGTCACTGTGGGGACGGCGTCATCGATGCACTTATTGATGAAGCCAGTGACTGATGTGATGTACTCCTCAATGCCACTGGAACATATTTCCACTGAACATATTCCAGTCTGTACTAGCAAAACAGTCCTGTAGCTTAGCATCTGCTTCATCTAACCACTTTCTTATTGACCGAATCGCTGGTGCTTCCTGCTTTAGTTTTTGCTTGTAAGCAGCCAGGTGGGGGTCAAAATAAAAAGTATCAGTCAGTATCTGGTGTGGCGACCAGCTGCATTAAGTACTGCAGTGCATCTCCTCCTCATGGACTGCACCAGATTTGGAATAGCCCTAGTCCTCACCCTCCGATCCAACAGGTCCCAGACGTGCTCAATGGGATTGAGATCCCGGGCTCTTCGCTGGCCATGGCAGAACACTGACACGCAAAGTGTTGAAATTGCCTGCAATGACAACAAGCTCAGTCTGATGATGCTGTGACACACCGCCCCAGACCATGACGGACCCTCCACATCGATCCCCACACAAACATATTTTGCAATATACTTAAATCTAATATACATGGTGTACAGTACATATTCGTTTGCTTAACTAGTTTTTTTACTGATGTCCTAAAACCCTTTTGTTTATCAGTTTTAATTCACCACACCACAGGATGATTAAGCGGGTGCAAATCTATTTACACCACACAAATCTGGGTGAGGGGGTTGTTGAAAGACCTACCCTGTTTTTCTCTGGTTTATGCCAACCAAACAACTGGCAGCCTTGCCTGGGAACTCTGTTGTTTTCTTTATGTTTCTGTAATACCATGTTTGTAAATACACAACCAAAAGTATGTATACACCTGCTCATCGAACATCTCATTCCAAAATCATGGGCATTGATATGGAGTTGGTCCCCCCTTTGCTGCTATAACAGCCTCCACTCTTCTGGGAAGGCTTTCCACTAGATGTTGGAACATTGCTGCGGGGACTTGCTTCCACTCAGCCAAAAGAGCATTAGTGAGGTCGGCACTGATGTTGGGTGATTAGGCCTAGCTCGCAGTCAGTGTTCCAATCCATCCCAAAGGTGTTTGATTGGGTTGAGGTCAGGGCAGGCCAGTCAAGTTCTTCCACACCGATCTTGACTAACCATTTCTGTATGGACCTCACTTTTTGCACGGGGCCATTGTCATGTTGAAACTGGAAAGGGCCTTCCCCAAACTGTTGCCACAAAGTTGGAAGCACAGAATCATCTAGAATGTCATTGTATGCTGTAGCATTAAGATTTCCCTTCACTGAAACTAAGTGGCCTAGCCCGAACCATGAAAAACAGCCCCAGACCATTATTCCTCTTCCACCAAAATTTGCAGTTGGCACTATGCATTAAGGCAGGTAGCGTTCTCCTGGCGTGATTCATCACTCCAGAGAACGCGTTTCCACTGCTCTAGAGTCCAATAGCAGCGAGCTTTACTCCCAACGAACAGTTATTGTGTTGACGTTGCTTTCAGAGGCAGTTAGTAGTGAGTGTTGCAACCGAGGACATATTTTTTCCCGCTTCAACACTCGGCAGTCACGTTCTGTGAGCTTGTGTGGCCTACCATTTTGCAGCTGAGCCGCTGTTTCTCCTAGACGTTGCCACTTCACAATAACAGCACTTACAGTTGACTTGGGCAGCTCTAGAAATTGGACAAATGGACTTGTTGGAAAGATTGAATCCTATGACGGTGCCACATTAAAAGTCCCTGAGCTCTTCAGGAATGCTATTCCATTCCATGTTTTTATATGGAGATTGCTTGGCTGTGCGCTCAATTTTCTACATCAGTCAACAACGGATGTGGGTGAAATATCCGAATCCACTCATTTGACGGGGCGTCCACATATATATATATATATATATATATATATATATATATATATATATATATATACTTTTGTGGCACTGTACTGTGGATATTTGGCTAAGGTGTATGTAAACTTTCTACTTCAAGTATATATAGTTGAAGTTGGAAGTTTACATACACCTTAGCCAAATACATTTAAACTCAGTTTTTCACAATTCCTGACATTTAATTCCTATAAAAAAATCCCTGTCTTAGGTCAGTTAAGATCACCACTTTATTGTAAGAATGTGAAATGTCAGAATAATAGTAGAGAGAATTATCTATTTCAGCTTTTATTTCTTTCATCACATTCCCAGTGGGTCAGAAGTTTACATACACTCAATTAGTATTTGGTAGCATTGCCTTTAAATTGTTGAACTTGGGTCAAATGTGTCGGGTGGCCCTCCACAAGCTTCCCAAAATAAATTGGGTGAATTTTGGCCCATTCCTCCTGACAGAGCTGGTGTAACTGAGTCAGGTTTGTAGGCCTCCTTGCTCGCACATGCCTTTTCAGTTCTGCCCACAAATTTTCTATAGGCTTTAGGTCAGGGCTTTGAGATGGCCTCTCCAATACCTTGACTTTGTTGTCCTTAAGCCATTTTGCCACAACTTCGGAAGTATGCTTGGGGTCATTGTCCATTTGGAAGACCCATTTGCGACCAAGCTTTAACTTCCTGACTGATGTCTTGAGATTTTCTTCAATATATCCACATAATTTTCCTACCTCATGAAGCCATCTATTTTGTGAAGTGCACCAGTCCCTCCTGCAGCAAAGCACACGGACAACATGATGCTGCCACCCCCGTGCTTCACGGTTGGGATGTTGTTCTTCGGCTTGCAAGCCTCCCCCTTTTTCCTCCAAACATAACGATGGTCATTATGACCAAACAGTTCTATTTTTGTTTCATCAGACCAGAGGACATTTCTCCAAAAAGTAGGATCTTTGTCCCCATGTGCAGTTGCAAACCGTAGTCTGGCTTTTTTATGGCGGTTTTGAAGCAGTGGCTTCTTCCTTGCTGAGCGGCCTTTCAGGTTATGTCGATATAGGACTTGTTTTACTGTGGATATAGATACTTTTGTACCCATTTCCTCCAGCATCTTCACATGGTCCTTTGCTGTTGTTCTGGGATTGATTTGCACTTTTCGCACCAAAGTACGTTCATCTCTAGGGGACAGAACACGTCTCCTTCCTGAGCGGTATGACGGCTGCGTGGTCCCATGGTGTTTATACTTCTATTGTTTGTACAGGTGAACGTGGTACCTTCAGGCGTTTGGAAATTGCTCCCAAGGATGAACCAGACTTGTGGAGGTCTACAATTGTATTTATTTTTTTTGATTTTCACATGATGTCAAGCAAAGAGGCACTGAGTTTGAAGGTAGGCCTTGAGATACAGGTACACCTCCAATTGACTCAAATGATGTCAATTAGCCTATCAGAAGCTTCTAAAGCCATGACATAATTTTCTGGAATTTTCCAAGCTGTTTAAAGGCACAGTCAACTTAGTATATGTAAACTTCTGACCCATTGGAATTGTGATACAGTGAGTGAAATAATCTGTCTGTAAACAATTGTTAGTTGTGACATGCAGAAAGTAGATATCCTAACCGACTTACCAAAACTATAGTTTGTTAACAAGAAATTTGTGGAGTGGTTGAAAAACTACTTTTAATGACTCCAACCTAAGTGTATGTAAACTTAAGACTTCAACTGTAGCTTTTTTCGCACCAGAAATGAAAGCTAGATAGATGTAGTGTACCCTGTATATGTGAAACAATCATTCCCCCCTAAAAATGACTTGTTTGTTGATTCAATCCCTCCTCTTGAGTAAATCAAAGCAGACTAGTCAAAACAAAAGACTTGTGGCATTTCTAGTCCTCTAGATATGTGATTTTGTGGTGGTGGACTATACAGGAAATGGTATCTTGACCTAAGAGGCCACAAAAACAGTAGGCCTGCTGTCCAAATTCCTGCACTGTAGTGTACAGTCAGAACAGAATTAAATACATAAAAATAGTTATAACAAGGGGCTGTGAGTTGGTAGGCATGTATTATCTGTTTGTTTCATCAACAATTTGCAAGTGATTCTATATCAGCAGATGATACGCAATAATTAAATCTGGTTATTTCAATTGTGATTCATGACAGGTGTGAGTTTTTTTCAGAAGAAAACATGTTGCCACTTACCCGAGACAAGTTATTATAACTGTGCCACTTTGCAGTGAATATAAACAGGAGGTCCGTGTTTTTAAGAACAGTAGGCCTAGGCCATACTGTGAAATAAAGTCAGTACTGGACGTCTCACTTCACGACACATCTCTTTACCCCTCCCTGCAAGTAAGCAATAAAAAGTGCCACATGACCTGTGTAGAAGGAAGTAGCAAGTTAGCAAGTTAGCAACAAGCCCCGTATCCAGCAGATATCCAGATCTCTCGCGACTAAAATTCGGGTAGAACAAATTGAGGAAAAATAGAAATTAAACAACATGTTTTTAAAACTTGTGTACGTTACATTGGTACTCGCATTGGTGAGTGCAACAACAACTGCAGACGTAGGTAAGTTTGCGACCTACAAAGCACAGCACAACCTGTTCTTGCGCTTTCTGCATTGGAAAGCCAGCGGGCGAGCTAACGTTAGCTAGCTAACTAAGGAGAGGTAACTGCGCGAGACGTTTGAGTGCATATTTATGTCACATGTCTATCTAGTTCCCCCGAATGTGACTGCAAACAGTTTGTTTAAATTATTTGTGCGAATTCCACGTGTTGTCAAATCATGTCAAGCTAGTTGGTTTTTCTAAGGATGTGTGCGGAGTGTAGCCAACTAGCTGCGCGCGCGCGACATATCAAGCAGTACACGTTATCGTCCTCCAACTAGCTTTTAGAATAAACAAATACTAACGCTAGCCAGCAACCCTGAACTTACAGGCAAATGTGTCGCTTTTAATTTACCCTTTCACAACAACTTTCGAAAATGGATGGTTAGTGAATCGGTCAGATATTCTCTCATTGCCCATGACCAGCTGGCTGTTATCATATGCAACAACAAGCCTGTCAGTCTTGCGTCACATTAGAGTTATGTTGCGTTATGAAGCTCTAGTTAGTTAGCTATGAAGCCACACAAGTCACACGAACAGAGGGACAATGTTAAAGTCCCTCATTGACACAGGTATTTTAAATGTAATGCACTTGATGTTGACATGACCTTTCTCATCTCGTAACGTTAGACTGATTTAATGTACAAGGAATCGTTGAGTAACTTTACCACTCCCTGTGACTAACGATTTAACGTTGCATACATTTGACGAGTAATGTTTTGCCTAGTAAATATCTCCCTGGCAGGTCCAATTAGGTCTATAGCCGTCAAAGTTGGGCAAATTACATCTAACCTTAGTTATACACTTGTAATTACTTATGTTAATTGATGTTTCCAGTTTCAGTTGACTGTGATGCACTTGATTGTGAAGCATGTGTTGGTGACTGTCAATGGATGAACTGCACATGTAAGTACCTACTTTTCCTGCTCCTGCATGCATGATATTGTGGTGAAGAGTCATACATTTTGGCATGTAAGCTTAAGCCTACAATTTCCTGAGCCATACTGAACTTTTAAGTTAGGAACATTAAACTACCAGACAGTATCGTTATCTTTCAGGTACCTTGTAAGCCAGTTGATTCTGTTTTTTGACAATGTCATTCCAAAGGATCAAGAGGTAGCCATTTTGAGATGCAAGTCAAAAAAGACTGGGACAATGGGCAGTTTGGGCAAGGCAGTGATCAGAGAAATGTGTGTCCTTAGTAAAAGTGTCTGCTTATGTAGTTTAGGAAGCTACTAGGACATTTAGCCTCATCTCTTCCACACCATCAATTTTAGAGAGTAGAGATATATCTGCTGGTCCTTGGACAAGAACACTTTGCTACACAATTATCTAATTACGGTAATGGCAATACCTGGTCAGACTATCATGATAAATGTCTTGATATTGTGGTCTCAATCTCCAGTGGGGATGTTTGTTCGTTTTTAGGTGTGATATACTAAGCTCCTAGATGCCTGAGTCATACACTATAATTAAACAATAAGGCGCGAGGGGGTGTGGTATATGGCCAGTATACCACGCCTAAGGATTGTTCTTAGGCACGACATCGCAGAGTGCCATATACCACAAACCCTCAAGCTGCATTATTGCTATTATTAACTGGTTATCAATGTAATTAGAGCAGTAAAAAATGTTTTGTCATACCCGTGGTTTAAAGTCTGGCTGACAGACATGGTATATCAATCAGCATTCAGGGCTCTAACCACCTAGTTTATAAGTGTTTATATAGCCAGCCTGCTGCTCTGACTGCCGCATCGTAACTCTGTTTGCCTGTAGATGTTATCAGCCAAGTGAATTGAGGTTACAGGTTGTTTTAATTGGGTTTTTAAGCCAAGCCCAGATCATTGCCCATGACACACTGCTGAGTAATAAAGCTGAACAGGTGCGTCATTCCCAGGTATGTGCGTGCCTGTATGTATGTGTGTGTGATGCTGAGAAAAATCAGAGCAAATCCGATTGTGCCATTTAAGCTACGTAGGGTTGTGGGATGTTTTTAGAGAGAGCCTGTGTGTCTGTCATCATGATTTGCATAATTTACTTCAGCAAACTATATAGACAGTATTATAGGACTATCTGAATTGTGGGTGTGGTAAGTTGGAACCTTCTATTCAGGCACATTATCCTCCATGATTATGTGGACTGAGCTGAGTGTAGGCCCTCAGTTTTGGCAGTTGCCACTAAAAAGAGGATGATCCCAGCTGCTACTGTATTTATTTCTCAGCTGCACTATAAAACCGGAGTAGCCTACCCGGCATGATTTGAAAAATTATCTGCGGGACAGCAGCTTCCATTCGCTATTTGAGTGCATATGGACATCTTTTTTTTTGGTTATCCTGCTCCTGCCCATTTGTTAATAGGCCCTTCTAAATCGAAACATGTTGCATATTAGGATGAAATATGATCACTTGAAAAGAGACCAGCGTGTGCAGCCTGAGGCAAGGAACGGAGCGTAAGCGGGCCAAATTAGGCCCGTGGGCCGCCAATTGGGCAATCTGGCCTATGGCATGGCGTATAGCCAGATAACATACTCCTATCCTGTTTTACTAAAATACAGTTGAAGTCGGAAGTTTACATACACTTAGGTCGGAGTCATTAAAACTCGTTTTTCAACCAATCAACACATTTCTTGTTAACAAACTATAGTTTTGGCAAGTCGGTTAGGGCATCTACTTTGTGCATGACAAGTCATTTTTCCAACAATTGTTTACAGACAAATATATTTTACTTATAAACTGACTGTATCACAATTCTAGTGGGTCAGAAGTTTACATAACTTCTTATGGCTAGGGGTTCCTCGACAATATTCCGCTGAAAAGGCAGAGCGCGAAATTCAAAAATATTTTTGGGAAATATGTATCTTTCATAAATTCAAGTTAAAGTGCAAGTTAAAAAAGTTATATTACAGTTCGTAGAAACATGTCAAACGATGTATAGAATCAATCTTTAGGAAGTTTTTAAGATATATCTTCAATAATGTTCCAACCGGAGAATTCCTTTGTCTTTAGAATTGCAATGGAACGCAAGCTAACTCTCACTCTCACGGAATCAGCTCATGGCACTCTGGCAGGCCTCTGGTTGATTCAGCTCTCATTCGCCCCCACTTCACAGTAGAAGCCTCAAACAAGGTTCTAAAGACTGACATCTAGTGGAAGCCGTAGGAAGTGCAATATGACCCCATAGACACTGAATATTCGATAGGCAATGAGTTGGAAAAACTACAAACCTCAGATTTCCCACTTCATGGTTGGATTTCCTGGTTGGATTTTCTCAGGTTTTCACCTGCCATATGAGTTCTGTTATACTCACAGACATCATTCAAACAGTTTTAGAAACTTCAGCGTGTTTTCTACCCAATACTACTAATAATATGCATATATTAGCTTCTGGGCCAGAGTAGCAGGAAGTTTACTCTGGGCACGCTTTTCATCCGAACGTGAAAATGCTGCCCCCTATCCCAAACAGGATAAACTAAGTTGACTGTGCCTTTAAACAGCTTGGAAAATTCCAGAAAATAGGCTTATTGACATCATTTGAGTGAATCGGAGGTGTACCTGTGGATGTATTTCAAGGCCTACCTTCAAACTCAGTGCCTCTTTGCTTGACATCATGGGAAAATCAAAAGAACTCAAAAAAAAAATTGTAGACCTCCACAAGTCTGGTTCATCCTTGGGAGCAATTTCCAAATGCCTGAAGGTGCCACGTTCATCTGTACAAACAATAGTAGGCAAGTATAAACACCATGGTACCACACAGCTGTCATACCACTCAGGAATGAGACGCGGTCTTACTTCTAGAGATGAACGTACTTTGGTGCGAAAAATGCAAATCAATCCCAGAACAACAGCAAAGGACCTTATGAAGATGCTGGAGGAAATAGGTACAAAAGTATCTATATCCACAGCAAAACGAGTCCTATATCGACATAACCTGAAAGGCCGCTCAGCAAGGAAGAAGCCAGTGCTACAAACCCGCCATAAAAAAAGACTAGACTACGGTTTGCAACTGCACATGGGGACAAAAATATATAGAACTGTTTGGCCATAATGACCATCGTTATGTTTGGAGGGAAAAGGGGGATGCTTGCAAGCCGAAGGACACCATCCCAACCGTGAAGCACGGGGGTGATAGCATCATGTTGTGGGGGTGCTTTGCTGCAGGAGGGACTGGTGCACTTCACAAAATAGATGTCATCATGAGGCATGAAAGTTATGTGGATATATTGAAGCAACATCTTTAGACATCAGTCAGGAAGTTAAAGCTTGGTCTCAAATGGGTCTTCCAAATGGATAATAACCCCAAGCATACTTCCAAAGTTGTGGCAAAATGGCTTAAGGACAACAAAGTCAAGGTATTGGAGTGGCCATCATAAAGCCCTGACCTCAATCCTGTAGAAAATGAGGCAAGGAGGCCTACAAACCTGACAGTTACACCAGCTCTGTCAGGAGGATTGGGCCAAAATTCATACAAAGCTCTCCCTCACCCTCCATTTGGCAAATCTGACCATAATTCTATCCTCCTTATTCCTGCTTACAAGCAAAAATGAAGGCAGGAAGTACCAGTGACTAGATCCATTTTTTAAAAATGGTCAGATGAAGCAGATGCTAAGCTACAGGACTGTTTTGCTAGCACAGACTAGAATATGTTCCGGGATTCCTCCGATGGCATTGAGGAGTACACCACATCAGTCATTGGCTTCATCAAATGTGCATCGACGACGTCGTCTCCACAGTGACCATACGCATGCCCCAACCAGAAGGATTACAGGCAACATCCGCACTGAGGGTGCAGGGCTTGCAAACCATTGCAGACTACAAAGGGAAGCACAGTCGAGATGCCCAGTGACACAAGCCTACCAGACGAGCTAAACTACTTCTGTGCTCGCTTTGAGGCAAATGGAACTGAAACATGCATGAGAACATCAGTTGTTCTTTAAGACTGTGATCACGCTCTCCGCAGCCGACGTGAATAAGCCCTTAACCTGTTTTAACATTCACAAGGCCGCAGGGGCAGACGGATTACCAGGACAGGTACTGACCAATTTTCAAGTGTCTTCACTGACATTTTCAACCTCTCTCTGTCCGAGTCTGTAATACCTACATGTTTCAAACAGATCACCATAGTGCCTGTGCCCATGAACACTAAGGTAACCTGCCTAAATGACCACCGACCTGTAGCACTCACGTCTGTAGCCATGAAGTGCTTTGAAAGGGTGGTCATGGCTCACATCAACACCATTATCCCAGAAACCCTAGACCCACTCCAATTTTGTATACCACTCGTAACAGATCCACAGATTACGCAGTCTCTATTGCACTCCACACTGCCCTTTCCCACCTGGACGAAAGGAACACCTATCGAACACCTACGTGACTACAGCTTAGTGTTCAACACCATAGTGCCCTCAAAGCTCATCACTAAGCTAAGGACCCCGGGACTGAACACCTCCCTCTGCAACTGGATCCTGGACTTCCTGACAGGCCGCCCCCAGGTGGTAAGGGTAGGTAACAACACATCCACCATGCTGATCCTCAACACAGGGGCCCCTCAGTCCCCTCCTGTACTCCCTGTTCACTCATGACTGCACGGCCAAGCACGACTCCAACACCAAGTTTGCCGATGACACAATAGTGGTAGGCCTGATCACCGACAATGTTAAGACATCCTATAGAGAGGTCAGACACCTGGCCGTGTGGTGCCAGGACAACAACCTATCCCTCAACGTGATCAAGACAAAGGAGATGATTGTGGACTAGAGGAAAAGGAGGACCAAGCACGCCCCCATTCTCATCAACAGGGCTGCAGTGGAACAGATTAAGAGCTTCAAATTCCTTGGTGTCCACATCACCAACAAACTAACTTGGTCCAAGCACACCAAGACAGCCGTGAGGAGGGCACGACAAAGCCTATTCCCACACAGGAGACTGAAATTTTGACATGGGACCTCAGATCCTCAAAAGGTTCTACAGCTGCACCATCGAGAGCATCCTGACTGGTTGCATCACTGCCTGGTATGGCAACTGCTTGGCCTCCGACCGCAAGGTGCAGAGGGTAGTGCGTACGGCCCAGTACATCACTGGGGCCAAGCTTCCTGCCATCCAGGACCTCCTATACCAGGCGGTGTCAGAGGAAGGCCCTAAAAATTGTCAAAGACTCCAGCCACCCTAGTCATAGACTGTTCTCTCTGCTACCGCACGGCAAGCGGTACTGGAGCGCCATGTCTAGGTCCAAGAGACTTCTAAACAGTTTCTAGCCCCAAGACTAAAGACTCTTAAGATCTAATCAAATGGCCTCCCAGACTATTTGCATTGCCCCCCCTTTACACCACTGCTACTCTGTTATCATCTAAGCATAGTCACTTTTAATAACTCTACCTACATGTACATACTACCTCAACCGGTGCCCCCGCACATTGACTCTGTACCGGTACCCCCCTGTATATAGTCTCGCTATTGTTATATTTTACTGTTTACTTTTATTTCTTATCTGTATCTTTTTATTTATTTTTTAACTACATTGTTGGTTATGGGCTTGTAATTAAGCATTTCACTGTAAGGTCTGTTGTATTTGGCACATGTGACTAATACAATTTGATTTGATATCAATATTTGCACATAAAGGTGTTTCCACCTCCAGTTTTCCCGTAATTCATTTTACAAGACAAAGATCCCACCATGTCGAACAAACTAGTTCTGTCGTGTGTGTATGTATGTGTGTGGGTGTGTGTGTGTGTATATATATATATATTTTTTTTTTATTTGTACCTTAATTACTTGTTTCCATCACAGCTGTCGTGAATTATATATTTTTTAGTAAGGTATGACTTTATTCTGATAAATCTGTGGATGGAAACCTGGTTAATGACTGACAGACACAATCCTCACAGTGCTGTCACACACCAGAAATAATAACTCGGCAGTCTCTCTCTCACACCAGAACTAACCGTCTCTCACCACACAGTAGGTCGGAGGTCTGAACTAATGCTTTTCACAAGCCCTACAACAGGATCACCAATTAGATATGAACTAAATCTGGAAGTTCACACAGACTGACCATGGAGAGGGACATTCTAAAGTTGGCTACAATACAGACCCAGCTCACTTAGACCTAGGTAATGACCCAGCTCATTGTAGTGAGTTACTGCAAGCCCCACTGTTATTACCAGATTTACCATTGGTTTAGGGATTTCATGTAAACACATAGGCGTCAGAGGGGCTCCATTTTTGTTCTGAAGGCTGTAGTTTAATCCCACTGAGCGACATGTGTCAGCTGGTTTAGCTCAAAGTGTACTGGTCTGGATGTAGGAAACAAAGTGTTATGCAGCACTTGGCTCTTTAAGGATTTCCCCTGTGACAATCCTCTTCCCTCCGATCTCTCACTGGATGCCCCTTGCAGTGGGTTCGGCTCACACTGATGTCAAGATCCTTCTGGAATGTGTGTTAGTGAGCTCCACCTTTCATAGCTGCCTGTGAGGTAACAGCCACCTCTACCCCCTCCACCAATGGAAAAGTCTGCCTTACACACACACACTGATAGTGGGGTCACACACGGATGATCTTAATTGCATGCTCCTCGTGTCCTCTCGTCTCCTTCTCAAAACCCCACTGGATGAGAGAACCAGAGGTCCCTCCCCTCTGACCTGCTCCTCCAGTGGGGTTTTGAGAAGGAGAGAACGCAATTAAGTATGCAATTAAGATTCTCAACTTCAAGACAAGGTTAGTGGCAGTGCTCAAAGTTTCAGAACAGTACAAGCATGAGATAAATCACCTGTAGGTTTAAAACAAATAAAAAATCTACACAATACCCCATCACAAAGCGAAAATGGGTTTCATGACGTTTTTGCAAATTGATTATAAAAAACATACCTTATAAGTGTTCAGACGCTTTGCTATGAGACTGGAAATTGAGCTTAGGTGCATCCTGTTTCCATTGATCATCCTTGATGTTTCTACAACTTGATTGGAGCACAACAGTTTGCTAACTATGCTAACATAATTACAAAAGGGTTTTCTAATGATCAATTAGCCTTTTAAAGTGATACTTGGATTAGCTAACACAACGTGCCATTGGAACACAGGATGGTTGCTGATAATGGGTCTCTAGATATCACATGTAAAATCCAGTTTCCAGCAACAATAGTCATTTACAACATTAACAATGTATACACTGTATTTCTGATCAATTTGATGTTATTTTAATGGACAAAAAATGTGATTTTCTTTAAAAAACAAGGACATTTCTAAGTGACCCCAAACTTTTGAAAAGGTAGTGTATCTATCCACCCCCTTGGATTAATCAGTAATGGGAAAGATCATGCAGTGGAGGAGGGGGCTGGCTATGATTTCTGACTTTCCAGGAAGGAGAATGACTGAACTCGCACTAGACTCCTGAGCTGACAAGCCCATCCCATTTGACTGAAAACAAGATAATACTTGGCTGTGGTTCAAACTCTTAAAAGACACACCCTCGTCCACTTAACCTCGCCTTGTGCCCTTGGGGGAATCGCTGTCACCATCTTGGAGGGCTGTCCAAATGATTCGCCAAGCAAGGCGAGTTTTAAAATGTAAGCCCTTCTGCCCTCGTTTTTAGTGTACAATTATGTTCACTTTGGGGACTGAAACTCTCCATATTTCAATTTGCGACGATTGTCCCTCCGCTAAGAAACGTCTGCCAAAAGGGAAAACGTCAACATTAAAGTGTAAGTAAAAACAAATGTAAATAAGTTATAAATTGTGCTACTAATGCACATGACGGCATTGTAAATGTAATGAAAATTTAGAAATAAAACATTTTCCTTCTTAAGAAGTTCCAGCTAGGCAGGCTAACCATTAGTTAGCTAATTAATTTGCTAGCTATCATAGTAGGCATATATTAATAATTTATACAGTTAATTTTAAGTAGACGTGTAATTGACTGTAGCATATGTAAAGCACCCACAAGCTACCGGTGGCTGAAAACACAATCATCGCGGGATCAATGAGTGACGAATTTCTGTGCAAAGGCAGTCCATTTTAAAAATCATTCCTTCCTTACCCTGCAAGTGTATACTCATCAGAAGTGTCCACTTAATTTGAGGGCTGAGAGGATAGGGTGTGTCTTAAGTGTTTAGAATGCAGCCCTTGTGTTCTTAAATGGCTCATGTTCCCTATGGTGTCAGGATTAATATACTTTTCCTAAAGATTCCCGATCACCTGAACACATTTTCTTGTCTTTGTGTTAGTGCTCTACTGGAAAACTGTCTTTCATTGGTGCTTGTTTGTTCCTTTTATCCCCTCTGTTCAGTTACAGCAACTCCAGATGTCTCCAATGTCTCCTGTGTCAACGTCACCTCCATAAACAGTCCGAACATGACCATAGGCGCCTGCTCCAATGAAACCTGCTCAGGTAAAGTCCAATACCATCACCTGGTTCAGTTAAAGGCTTCTCCAGAGAGATTACATGTGCTTTGTTATTCCAGTCACTGTCACTTATTTAACATGACACAGGACTGGCCTTCAACAGAAAGTGACTGATCTAGGCATATGGAGACATTCTATATCTCTGTTATGTGGTGTCAGTTGCTTTCTCTCAATAGTCCTTTCCTAATTGCTTTGTCGCTGCCTTCCTCCTCCCTTGTCATTCCACCAGTCCAAAAGGATTAGATGTGTGAAAGCTAATTGTATGAATTCACGCTATTACATTCACCTACCAAATCCTGTCAGATCAAAATGGAAGGCAGGAGGGGAATGCAGGAGGCATTTTGGGACTATCCAGATGTAGCCTGTCTCTTTCTTCCCTGCTTTATACTAGGCCCGGCATGATACCAGTATCGCGATACTCATTAGTATTATGGCAAGGAAACAAAACGCAAAGTGGATTTAACTTCTTTCGATTAACAGCCCTAATGTTGGAAACGAACGGTTCTCATCCAGAGTCACGTTTATTTTCCAAGCAATGGCGCACAATATTTTACGTACAGCAGGACCGTAGTGTTAGGTCTGCTTTGTGTTTTCATTTTTGCCTTGGAAAAAATATTGCAATACTGAAATCGTCACAGCCCTGCTTTATACTCTGTCTCTCTTTGTGTCGGTTTCTTCAGTGCAGCCTTTTACTTCAAGTTCAGCCAAACCTCCTACCCCCACCATGTCTGCTATCCCTACGGTCATCAATGTCACTAACAGCTCCACCACTGAGTCCACCACAGGTAACCAGCAAAAACCAGCCTCTCAGCTGCTCCCTTCTAATCAGTGTGTGTCTACTGGGTGGCCGGATGGTTGTAATGTCAAACCTAAATATGGTGAAATGGTATTAAACTGATATCTTACCGCTGTGTCCAGCTAACCTGACTACTGCAGTACCAACCGCCCTGCCCACTAATGGCACCGTCCCAGTCTCTGACACAACAACTGCTTCAAGTAAGTTCCCATGCCAGCCCAGTCTGAAATCAAATAATATTACTGAATCAAAAGTCAATTCTGCCAGTGGATGATCAATATGTTTGTGGTTCTACATGGCCCTAAAGGCTAGTGGTGATACAGTGGTATGACTTGGCTCTCACTCCCACCCTGTGCAGACAGCACTGCGTCACCAGTGGGGCCCTCTCCTGCACCTCATAAGAATGCAACGTTTGACGCAGCGAGCTTCATTGGGGGCATCGTGCTTGTCCTGGGCCTGCAGGCTGTGCTCTTCTTCCTCTACAAGTTCTGCAAGTCCAAGGACCGCAACTACCACACCCTCTGAAGGACCCACACCAACAACTACTCTGGCCCCCCCACCCCTCCCGGGCCAACTGGAACCTCCTAATATCAACCCCCTAACCCCTGGCCATTGTGATTCTCTCAAACAGTGTTTCTCCCACAATCCCCACTCCTCATTGCATTGTGCTAGCAACTTGTGGTTTAGGCCTGTGGTTTAGGCCTATACACACAACAGAAGGCTGCTGAGGAGAAGACGGCTCATAGTAATGGCTGCAACGGAGCAAACGGAATGGCATCAAACACATGGGAACCATGCGTTGGATGTATTGGATACCATTCCGCTCTAGCCATTAGCACGAGCCCGTCCTCCCCAATTAAGGTGCCACCAACCTCCTGTGGTACACACCCACACTTGCGCCACATCTTTTACTGGATGTGTACACTACGCATTTTTCACACCCTGGTGCAGCCTTCAGCACAGAATTACATCACTGTGTTTCCCCTCTCCTACTCCCCTCTCTCCCCCTCTCCTCATTCAGTTAGTCATTGTGACTGGAGAAAAATCAGCCTAATTTACTGCTCCTCTCTCCTGGCCCTTCATAATGTTTTACCTGCCTGGCCTGGTAAAAACGAGCCAACGGTCATTTATGTAAAAGACTTCCTGTTCTGTTGGAATATAGTGGGGCTGCCATGGCATTAGCTTGTGGCCTTCATGCACCTTGGTAACGCTTCAGAAACACCGAGGTCCCCTCCCCTGTTATTTTTCAGAATTTGATGACTGGATGATGCAGCATAGCTTTTATTCTTGTTTGTCGTGGGACAGATCTGGGCAGAGTTTTTCACACCTATATAAAGGGGTTATAATCAAATGATGGTAGAAAGTCCAAACAAAAGGAGAACTAGAAGCAGTACTCCATTCTTTAAGTTTATATTCTGTATGAAGATGCCTCCATCTGAAGCGGAGGAAGAGTCAGACCCTTGGTGTTAAGACACAGCACACACCACACGCTGCCAAGAGAGCAGCTCAATGCAATACACCCAAATCAATCCCCCTTTCTACAACCCCCTCTGTCTTTATCGGCTTCAGCCAAACGGATCACAGTGAAGAGTCCAGTCAGTAGACTTGAGATATTCCCTTGACAGGAAGGAAATCTCAATGAGTCAAGTCTTTGGGACATGGTCGAAAGGTTCTACAGATAAAATATTGTAGTAAATATATGAGAATGATTAAATAAGTCTAATTATGAATTCAAGTGTTGAACGGAAAGAGATGAAGATAAGACAGTCTGCACCTTATTGATGCGTACAGTGATAGCAGTAAAGTGCCTTTAATGTTAAATGTGACTTAAAGAGGGGATGAGTGAGAATTATGATGTTGCTCCTCTTCCTCCTAGCTGAGGCCTGAGTGTCGTTGTTGTAAAGTAAAAGCAGTCTGGTGACAGGCACGGGAACGCGGTGCTGATATTGGTTATGAGCAGAGAGAACAGAACCAGGGTGGTTCTCAATCCCATTTTAATTCACTCAAACCAAGTAGTTACCTGAAATTCCAAAATGTTCCTCATAGAAGATTGGGAATGATTTCAATTTCAGTTGACTTCCTGAACTGGCTGAATAATTGCAATGAATTGGGCCTGAACAGCAGAACCCTAGTATCCCAGCTGGACTGAATAGCCTTTTATTATTGAAGAGTAGACCGATACGTTAGTTCCTCATCTTGGTCTTTGATGGTTGAAGACCTATTACAGTATCAATTGATTATATTGGCATTGGTTGAGATGTCACCTATGCAGGCAGAAGTTTTGAATGTTCCCCACAGCGCCCTAGTGCTAGTTCCCCCTCATATTGTACAGGCACATCCTTATAGCTTGTGTTTTGAAAATTAACAGTGAAGAATCATTTTTGGCTTAGTTCTTAATAAATTAGTTTTTCCTGGAGTCATGCATACATTGAACTGATAGTTATTTGATCATTTCAAAACTAACTAATACCTGGTCCCTGAACTTAAAATGGACGCAATGTTGAGATGTCGTCCTTTTCATTTTGGGAGTTTTCTTTTCTCCCAGTGAGCTCTTTTTTTTTAAGTGCAGTGCCAAGGAGAGGAGTTCCTTCAGAAAGTATTGACACCCCTTGACTTTTTCCACATTGTGTTGTTACAGCCTAAAATGGATTACATTTAGATTTTGTATCACTGATCTGCACACAATACCCAGAATGTTGAAGTAGAATTATGTTTTTAGAAATGTTTACAAATTAATTAAAAATGAAAAGCTGAAATGTCTTGAGTCAATACGTATCCAACCCCTTTGTTATGGCAAGCCTAAATAAGTTCAGGGGTAAAAATGTGCTTAACGAGTCATGTAAATTACATGGACTCACTCTGTCCACAATAATAGTGTTTAACATGATTTTTAAATGACTACTCCATCTCTAAAACCCCACACGTACAATTATCTAAGGTCCCTCGGTCAAACAGTTATTTCAAGCACAGAATCAACCAGAAAGACCAGAGGTTTTCCAATGTTTTACAAAGAAGGGCACCTATTGGAAGATGGGTAAAAAATAAAAAAGCAGACATTTGAATATTCCTTTGAGCATGGTGGTTATTAATTACACTTCGGCTGGTTTGTCAGTACAGCCAGTCACTACAAAGATGCAGGCGTCTTTCCTAACTCAGTTGCTGGAGAGGAAGAAAAACCGCTCAGGGATTTCACCATGAGGCCAATGGTGACTCTCTAAAACAGTTAGAGTTTAATGATTGATGGGAGAAAACAGGATCAATCAACAACATTCTAGTTGCTCCTCAATACTAACCTAATTGACAGTGAAAATAAGGAAATCTGTACAGGAACAAAAAATATTCCAAAACATGAATCCTGTTTGCAATAAGGCACTAAAATATTGAATGTGGCAAAATAAATTTGACACTTTGTTCTGAATACAAAGCATTATGTTTGGGAAACTCCCAACACATCACTGAGTACCACTCTTCATATTTCCAAGCATGGTGGTGACTACATCATGCTATGGGTATGCTTGTCTTCGGCAAGGACTAAGGAGTTTTTTAGGATAAGAATAAACGGAATAGAGCTAAGCACAAGTAAAATCATAGCGGGAAACCTGGTTGTCTGCTTTCAAACAGACACTGGGAGACAAATTCACCTTTCAGCAGGACAATTCCTAAAACACAATGCCAAATATACACTGGAGTTTCTACCAAGACAACTTTGAATGTTCCTGGGTGGCCTGGTTGGGCTTTTACTTAAATCTGCTCATAAATCTATGGCAAGACTTGAAAAAAATGGCTGTCTAGTAATGATCAACAACCAACTAGACAGCTTGAATAATGTGCAAGTATTGCACAATCCAGGTGTGCAAAACTCCTACAAGTTTTTGGGGGATTTTTCTTCTGCTTTGACGTTAGTATTTTGTCTAGATTGTTGGCAAAAAAAATACAATGAAATCAATTTTACACCCACTTTGTAACACAACAAATTGTAGAAAAAGTCCAGAGGTTTGAATACTTTCTCAAGGCACTGTAGGTTTCCCAAATGTAGTGCTCGTAAAGTATGTCTAGTTCTTTGATTAGCTTGCTGCTAACAGTGTGATGTCCACCTTGTACATAGAGCTGTCATGTCCTTCAGTTGATCTACTTTCAAGGTTTCCACTTTCAATCGTGTAAAGGCAAGATGATGGATCTTTTTTTAGTGTTTTATCAATAGCTTTCGCTTGCAGTGGCTTGTCAATGTCAAGACTCGGTTGTGTTTTTGTTTGTCATTTTTTTGCATGTCCAATGCTTGGAATTGTAATATTTTATTTTGAATTAGGCTCTTGGGGCTTCAGACACTTAAAATAACCACTTGATGAATTTGTCAAACAGTATGCTAGTGGAGAGTATGCCTAAAACATGTGCATTAAAGAGAAAGTCCTCAGTCTTGGCATGGAAAATGGAGCGTTGCACTGACGAAGCTTTGCTTTGTAGTTTTTGCCTTATCGTTTTTGTATTGCTTCCAAAAATGTATGAATGGTTGTGAGAACTCTTAACTCAATATTTTCCTTATGATGGAAAAAAATAATAACTTGGTTGTTTTGTATGAGCACACTCAATGTCATTTAAATGTGCGCATACGTCTTTCCTTGGCCTTCATTGTCCCTGATTTAATGTTTTTTTTCTTGATCGCTTTAAGCATGCCTTTTACAATATTAATCTACAGTCACCCAACGGCATTAGGCTACGTCCCAAAGACCCCCGAACTATGGCAAGTCAGAAGTATAAATCTAGTTTTGCCTTGACTGCATTCACGGCTTCACAGTATGCTGTGGCAACTGATAAGCATTTGTGAATCAATCCAGCATTCTGGACTGTTACTTCCCTGTTATATCTCCTTTTGCCATAGTCCTAAGGACACAATGTTTGTTTTTGAAACTGATTTAAAATGACTGCCTACCGTAGAAAGGCACCATCTTGCAGTGAGATAGTATTTTCTTTCAGTAGATGTCACAGGACATCACCAGTACCCACAGCAACTGATACAAATATTCTGATTGTTGCCAATTTTTTCCAGTGCCCGTAGACTGTCACACAGTTCCTCTCCCTGCACCTTTTCAAGAAAAGTGCCTTACTCGGTTGAACATAAATGAAGGTTTTTATTTTTGTCGTAACGCGATAGTACACCCAATAGATATCTCCGCACTTTCAGACCCCTTGTAAAGATGAAATCAAAGATGCTTTGTGTTGTAAGAGCATCTTTAAATGTTGTCTTCGTTTTCTCAATCACACTTTGCTTTGGGAGCCTAAACCAGACACAGAAGAATGGGTCAGCTGGCCAGAGCCACAGACATGCATAGTATGGCAAATTGTCCTAAATATTGTCACCAAGCATTCCATGACTTGCCTACATTCCAACCTAAAATGGAATTTACATTCTTGACCCTAGAATGCAGCGTTCTCTGGAACAACGGTGTACGTTAGTATTGTACCCAGTTGGCTGACCTTTACATGTCTCTGGCTCTGGAGGCAGCTGTCATTATTAGTGTGACGTTCTGGGGCTGTTGTTGCTTTTTAACAATGTCCACATGCCACCTTGATCTAAGTCCTGTTGAATAAAAAGTCATAGGTCTTATGGAATGATTCCTCAGATTTCCTCTCTCTCTCTCACTCTCTTACACACACAGACACACAGGTTAATGTGTTGACAGACACTTGCTGTTGCATATAGTCAGGATGCCTACTACTCTAATGGTTTATGCTTGTTTGATGTGTCCTTTTTGCCTGTAATCTTGTTTTCTTCTTTTATAGTTTTGCCATTAGATTCAAGATGTTAAAATCAATAAAGTTTGAATATTGTTAAACAATTTCTTTGTCTTTGTATTTACTGTAAATTCTCTCACGTTTCTGAGCAGGACAGTCTTATGGCAGAATGCAGTGGAACATACAGTAAACCACAAATCAAGACCGCTACAATGGAGCTGTATATTTGTGAAACAGTTTGGAAACCAGGACTTGGATCTTTAACCTCTTGTCTATGAAACAATGTGGCAGGTTGCCTCAGCAACAGAAGGTACAGAGTTCAGAAAGAATGATCTCCAGCAGATTTAGAATTAGGACACGGGAGAGAGAAGTAAGTAGGGAAGACACTAGAATACCTGCCGTTGAAACCTCACAGAATTCGGAAGAACTAAACAGGCAAAGATGCTGGACCAAGATAAAGAAGTAGCGCTGCTGACTACATTCTAGGGCCCCTAGTGAAGGTGTGGATGTCAGCGACAGTCAAACACATCTCTGTCGGTGATCTAGCCACGTGCTGGAAGGGTCACGTTGCCCACAACGCCTGTAGAGGTGCAACCGGTTATTACAGCTTTACTCTGCAGCACCTCCTCTTAAAAACATCAATCAATCAAACGTATTTATAAAGCCCTTTTTACATCAGCCGACGTCACACAGTGCTGTACAGAAACCCAGCCTAAACCTCAAACAGCAAGCAATGCTGATGTAGAAGCACGGTGGCTTGGAAAAACTCACTAGAAGGCAGGAACCTAGGAAGAAACCTAGAGAGGAACCAGGCTCTGAGGGGTGGCCAGTCCTCTTCTGGCTGTGCCAGGTTGAGATGATAACAAAACATGACCAAGATGTTCAAACATTTATAGATGACCAGCATGGTCAAATAATAATAGTAATCACAGTGGTTGTAGAGGGTGCAACAGGTCAGCACCTCAGGATTAAATGTCAGTTGGCTTTTCATAGCCGAGCATTCAAAGTTAGAGACAGCAGGTGCGAGAGATAGTCGAAAACAGCAGGTCCTGAACAAGGTAGTACATCCGGGGAACAGGTCAGGGTTTCATAGCCGCAGGCAGAACAGTTGAAACTGGAGCAGCAGCACGACCAGGTGGACTGGGGACAGCAAGGAGTCATCAGGCCAGGTAGTCCTGAGGCATGGTCCCGGGGCTCAGGTCCTCTGGGAGTGGAGGGAGAGAGAGAGAGAGAATTAGAGGGAGCATACTTAAATTCACACAGGACACCGGATAAGACAGGAGAAATACTCCAGACATAACAGACTGACCCTAGCACCCCGACACAAACTATTGCAGCATAAATACTGGAGGCTGTGACAGAAGGGAACCCGAGGGGGGCGCCAAACGGGAAGATAACGTCAGTGACTCAACCCACTCAAGTGACGCACCCCTCCTAGGGACGTGATGGAAGAGAACCAGTTAGCCAGTGACTCAGCCTCCGTAATAGGGTTAGAGGCAGAGAATCCCGGGGGAGAGAGGGGAACCGGCCAGGCAGAGACAGCAAGGGTGGTTCGTTGCTCCAGTGCCTTTCCGTTCACCTTCACACTCCTGGGCCAGACTACACTCAATAATAGGACCTACTGAAGAGATGAGTCTTCAATAAAGACTTAAAGGTCGAGACCGAGTCTGCGTCTCTCACATGGATAGGCAGACCATTCCATAAAAATGGAGCTCTATAGGAGAAAGCCCTGCCTCCAGCTGTTTGCTTAGAAATTCTAGGGACAATTAGGAGGCCTGTGTCTTGTGACCGTAGCGTATGTGTAGGTATGTTTTTTATTTAAAAATTTTATTTAACCTTTATTTAACTAGGCAAGTCAGTTAAGAACAAATTCTTATTTACAATGACTGTCTACCAAAAGGCAAACACACATCATGACAAGAGAGACTACACTACATAATGAGAGACCTAAGACAACAACATAGCAAGGCAGCAACACATGACAACACAGCATGGCAGCAACACATGACAACACAGCATGGCAGCAACACAACATGACAACAACATGGTAGCAACACAACGTGGTAGCAGCACAAAACATGGTACAAACATTATTGGGCAGAGACAAGAGTACAAAGGGCAAGAAGGTAGAGACAACAATACATCACGCGAAGCAGCCACAACTGTCAGTAAGAGTGTCCATGATTGAGTCTTTGAATTAAGAGATTGAGATAAAACTGTCCAGTTTGAGTGTTTGTTGCAGCTCGTTCCAGTCTCTAGCTGCAGCGAACTGAAAAGCAGAGCGACCCAGGGATGTGCGTGCTTTGGGGACCTTGAATGTGACTAGCAGAACATCTAGCTGCTCGAGAGCACCCTTACCTCCCGATATATAAATGATGTCTCCGTACTCTAGCATGAGTAGGATGGTCATCTGAATCAGGGTTAGTCTGGCAGCTGGGGTGAAAGAGGAGTGATTACGACAGAGGAAACCAAGTCTAGATTTAACTTCAGCCTGCAGCTTTGATATGTGGTGAGAGAAGGACAACATATCATCTAGCCATACTCCCAAGTACTTTTATGAGGTGACTTCCTCAAGCTCTAAACCCTCAGAGGTAGTAATCATACCTGTGGGAAGAGGGGCAATTCTTCTTACCAAACCACATGACCTTTGCTTTGGAGTTGTTCAGAACAAGGTTACGGGCAGAGATAGCTTGTTGGACACTACAAAAGCTTTGTTGTAGAGCATTTAACACAAAATCCGCGGAGGGACCAATTGAGTATAAGACTGTATCGTCTACATATAAATGAATGAGAGAGCTTCCTAATGCCTGAGCTATGTTGTTGATGTAAATCCCTTGGTGACAGGCAGTGGCTGAGACAGCAGGTTTTCTGACTTTTCACACTGCACTCTTTGAGAGAGGTAGTTAGCAAACCAGGCCTTAGACCCATCAGAGACACCAATACTCCTTAGCCGGCCCACAAGAATGGAATAGTCTACCGTATCAAAAGCTTTGGCCAAGTCAATAAAAATAGCAGCACAACGTTGCTTAGAATCAAGGGCAATGGTGACATAATTGAGGACCTTTAAGGTTACAGTGACACATCCATAACCTGAGTGGAAACCAAATAAACAGGTCAAAATAGAAACAGGCCTATAACAGTTAGGATCAGCTTGATCTCCCCCTTTAAATAAAGGATGAACCGTGGCTGCCTTCCAAGCAATGAGAACCTCCCCAGAAAGGAGACACAGGTTAAAAAAGGTCAGAGATAGGCTTGGATGATAGGGGCAGCAACCTTAAAGAAGAAAAGGTATAAACCATCTGACCCAGATGGTTTTTGGGGGTCAAGTTTCAGGAACTCCTTTAGCACCTCAGACTCAGTGACTGCCTGCAGGGAGAAACTTTGTAGCGGGGCAGGGGGAAAAGAGGGAGGAGCGTGTGGGAAAGTCGCATTAGAAGGGGTGGGAGATGAGGAAATGTTGGACGGGCAAGGAGGCATGACTGAGTCAAATAGCAATCCTGACTTAATGAAGTGGTGATTAAAGAGCTCAGCCATGTGCTGAGGGACATAGACAGCTGTAAGGTTTATTCTCCAGATCTTTAACAGTTTTCCAGAACTTCTTGTGAGAGAGAGATCTGCTCCCTAAAGTAACTAACTTTGGCCTTCCGGATAGCCTGAGTGCACGTATTTCTAATTTTTCTGAACGAGAGCGTCAGCCTGAGTATGCGTGTGCCGAGCCTTTTGCCAAATGCAATTATTGAGGTGGAGTAATTCTGCAAGATCACGGTCGAACCAGGGGCTGAACCTGTTTTTAATTCTCCTTTTCTTTATGGGGGTCGTGTTTGTTTACAACACCATTGAACACATCAAAAAAGAAGGTTCAAGCTGATTCAATCCCATTTTACATTTTTGCTCATTAAGGTTTTTTGGCAAGCGTCTATAACAATTCAGGACAGGTCGTTTCACTGAGCAGCCATTACGAACACAGGCTGTAAAACAGTGATCACTAAGGTCATTACAGAAAACACCAGACTGATCAGGATTAGTTGGGAGGATAACATTAAGAACAGTAGCCTTTTCTGGGTGTTTGGAGTCATACCTTGTGGGATTGGTAATAATCTGAGAAAGAGTTAGGGAGTCCCATTGCTTTAGGACTTGGTCCAGTGGTTTAAGCATGTCCCAGTTTTGGTCACCTAGCAGGATAAATTCAGACTTAGTGTAAGGGGCCAGGAGAGAGCTTAGGTAGGGTACAGACCGGTGCTGATGGAAGACGATAACACCCAGCAACAGTCGACAAAGAGCTATTTGAAAGTTAAATGCTTAAAACCAGCAAATCAAATTGTTTGGGGACAGACTTGGTGGAGACAACCGAGCACTGAAGGTGATCCTTGGTAAAGATTGCCACTCCCCCACCTTTGGAAGATCTGTCTTGCCAAAAAAGGTTATAACCAGAAAGGTTAACATCAGTTCTCAAACACTCTTCCCTCCAGGTCTTAGTAATGACCAACACATCTGGATTGGAGCTGTGAACCCACACTTTCAATTGATCTATTTTAGGTAATAAGCTTCTATTGTTAACGTGCAGAAGACCCAGGCTTTTACGAGAGCAGAAATCAGTGCAGCAGATATCAGAGCACAAGTCAGAATTGGGGCTAGCAACAGTAGATGGGCCAGGGTGTACATGCACATTTCCAGATATCATCAACAGTAATACAATGTATGGCAGGACCAAATCGCAGAGATAGGTAGAAGCCTGTGTAGTGCTTTGTAGGTTAGCAGTAAAACCTTGAAATCAGCCCTAGCCTTTACAGGAAGCCAGTGTAGAGAGGCTAGCACTGGAGTAATATGATCACATTTTGGGGTTCTAGTCAAGATTCTAGCAGCCATGTTTAGCCCTAACTGAGGTTTATTTTGTGCTTTATCCAGGTAGCCGGAAAGTAGAGCATTGCAGTAGTCTAATCTAGAAGTGACAAAAGCATGGATTAATTTTCTGCATCATTTTTGGACAGAAAGTTTCAGATTTTTACATTGTTACAAAGATGGAAAAAACTGTCCTTGAAATAGGCTTGATGTGTTCTTCAAAAGAGAGATCAGGGTCCAGAGTAATGCTGAGGTCCTTCACAGTTTTATTTGAAACGTCTGTACAACCATCAAGATTAATTGTCAGATCCAACAGAAGATCTCTTTGTTTCTTGGGACCTAGAACTAGCATCTCTGTTTTTATCTGAGTTTAAAAGTAAAACATTTGCTGCCATCTACTTCCTTATGTCTGAAACACAGGCTTCCAGGGATGGCAATTTCGGGGCTTCACCATGTTTCATCGAAACGTACAGCTGTGTATCGTCCGCATAGCATTGAAAGTTAACATTATGTTTCCGAATGACATCATCAAGAGGTAAACTATATAGTGAAAACAATAGTGCTCCAAAAACGGAACCTTGAGGAACACCGAAACTTACAATTGATTTGTTAAAGGACAAACTGATATCTTTCCGACAGATAAGATCTAAACCAAGCCAGAACTTTTCCGTGTAGACCAATTTGGGTTTCCAATCTCTCCAAAAGAATGGAGAGATACCTGTCTTGTGCCTAACCAGAGTGTTCTGTAGTCGGGCAAATCCTGTCCAGAAAAATTGTGTTTTCTCTCTTTTACTCTCCACCCCCTTCCCTCCCTGTCTCTCTCTATCTCTCTCTGTCTCTCACCTCTGCTTAGTGCTAACTCACACATAACAGGATATTAAAGAGGAAACTGGCACAGGAACTCTTACCCCTGGCTCCATATGCAAACAGTGACCTTGATATTACTGACTTAATTAACACCAGCAGAAGTTAAGTCCATAACCCATTAAGAAACCAAACTGATCAATTATACTGGACCAGAGTTCTCTCTCTCTCTCTCTCTCTCTCTCTCTCTCTCTATCTCTGTCTTTCACATACACACATTACTTTTTTTTGTCAAACACTCAGTCCAGTGTCCATTGTATCCTACTCTCTCAAACTAACAGGATGCGTGGCCAGTGCCCAGGGCCTGCTTACTTTGCAGAAAATGCCAGTGCGAGAGAAAGTGTGTGTATTTGTGAATGTGTACATATGTATTCTTCTTTGAGGGTGTATATGTGTGTTTGGAGAGCATGTTTTATGTGTGACTGGGCAAATGTTATTATTCTTCCCTCTGATCAGAAGCGGCACTCGAGGCTGCAGTTGTTTTCCTTCAACCAGAGAGCGAGGTTACGGGAAAGGCCAGGCATTTTGGACTCTGAGTACTAGGTCCTTTCCATCTTTCCATCCAAAACAATCTAACGCCCTGCACTTAGTGTGCAGTGGACATGGATGGTCGATGAGCCACATGGATGTTCTATTTCAGTCCATCTCTTATTTATGACCCCAGATGCCCTTTAAGGAAGAGGGGGAATCTCCCAGTCAGTCGATGACTAAGCTCATCCACCTGCTGAATCTCTATTCGAGCCTGGGGACGAGGTTACTTGATGACAAATCAACTCACTGTGAACACTATTTATTGTAGACCAAGGAATCATCAACTAGATTCAGCTGCGGGCAGATTCTATCTTGAGCTGACGGTCAGGGGGCCGGAACATAATTACAAATAATTTGTGGACTGCAAACTGACCGTAAGAAGCCCAAACAGATATCATGTTTGACTGAAACATAATCATTTCAAAGCTTGTTTACATTTGTATACCATCACATACATTGAGTATACAAAACATTATGAACACCTGCTCTTTCCATGACCAAGTGAATCCAAGTAAAAGGTAGGATCCCTTATTGATGTCATGTGTTAAATCCACTTCAATCACTGTAGATGAAGGGGAGGAGACAGGTTAAATAAGTATTTTTAAGCCTTGAGAAAATTGAGACATGAATTGTGTGTGTACCATTCAGAGGGTGAATGGGCAAGACAAAAGATTTAAGCGCCTTTGAGTATGGTAGTAGGTGCCAGGCGCACCGGTTCGTGTCAAGAACTGCAACGCTGCTGGACTTTTCACGCTCAACAGTTTCCTGTGTGTATCAAGAATGGTCCACCATCAAAAGGACATCCAGACAACTTGACACAACTGTCGGAAGCATTGGCGTCAGCATGAGCCAACATCCCTGTGGAACGCTTTCGACACCTTGTAGAGTCCATGCCCCAAATAATTGAGGCTGTTCTGAGGGCAAGGGTTCCTAATGGGGGGGGTCCTAATGTTTAATATACTCAGTCTATTATCTCTATATCTTGTGTGAGAATACTTTGGGAAGGATTTCCTAAATTGGAATCACTTGGAGCTGGTGTTTTTACAGTCTCTTATGTCCAACAATGGGCCGACAGTTGGGGAACACTGTTGTAGACTGACAGGGAATTTGTCTTGTGAAATCATTCAAGCTGGAGTGCTTCACATTATTTGCTCTGTAGATATTGTCAGTGATTTAAACAGACAGATATATATACAGTGAGGGAAAAAAGTATTTGATCCCCTGCTGATTTTGTACGTTTGTCCACTGACAAAGAAATGATCAGTCTATTATTTTAATGGTAGGTTTATTTGAACAGTGAGAGACAGAATAACAACAAAACAATCCAGAAAAACCCATGTCAAAAATTTAATAAATTGATTTGCATTTTAATGAGGGAAATAAGAATTTGACCCCCCCCCCCCCCCCAATCAGAAAGATTTCTGGCTCCCAGGTGTCTTTTATACAGGTAACGAGCTGAGATTAGGAGCACACTCTTCAAGGGAGTGCTCCTAATCTCAGTTTGTTACCTGAATAAAAGACACCTGCCCACAGAAGCAATCAATCAATCCGATTCCAAACTCTCCAACATGGCCAAGACCAAAGAGCTCTCCAAGGATGTCAGGGACAAGATTGTAGACCTACACAAGGCTGGAATGGGCTACAAGACCATCGCCAAGCAGCTTGGTGAGAAGGTGACAACAGTTGGTGCGATTATTCGCAAATGGAAGAAACACAAAGGAACTGTCAATCTCCCTCGGCTTGGGACTCCATGCAAGATCTCACCTCGTGGAGTTGCAATGATCATGAGAACGGTGAGGAATCAGCCCAGAACTACACGGGAGGATCCTGTCAATGACCTCAAGGCAGCTGGGACCATAGTCACCAAGAAAACAATTGGTAACACACTACGCCGTGAAGGGCTGAAATCCCACGCCCGCAAGTTCCCCCCTGCTCAAGAAAGCACAAATACATGCCCGTCTGAAGTTTGCCAATGAACATCTGAATGAATCAGAGGACAACTGGGTGAAAGTGTTGTGGTCAGATGAGACCAAAATGGAGCTCTTTGGCATCAACTTACCTCGCCGTGTTTGGAGAAGGAGGAATGCTGCCTATGACCCCAAGAACACCATCCCCACCGTCAAACATGGAGGTGGAAAAATTATGCTTTGGGGGCATTTTTCTGCTAAGGGGACAGGACAACTTCACCGCATCAAAGGGACAATGGACAGGGCCATGTACCGTAAAATCTTGGGTGAGAACCTCCTTCCCTCAGCCAGGGCATTGAAAATGGGTCGTGGATGGGTATTCCAGCATGACAATGACCCAAAACACATGACCAAGGCAACAAAGGAGTGGCTCAAGAAGAAGCACATTAAGGTCCTGGAGTGGCCTAGCCAGTCTCCAGACCTTAATCCCATAGAACATCTGTGGAGGGAGCTGGAAGTTCGAGTTGCCAAACGTCAGCCTCGAAACCTTATTAATGACTTAGAGAACATCTGCAAAGAGGAGTGGGACAAAATCCCTCCTGAGATGTGTGCAAACCTGGTGGCCAACTACAAGAAACGTCTGACCTCTGTGATTGCCAACAAGGGTTTTGCCACCAAGTACTAAGTCATGTTTTGCAGAGGGGTCAAATACTTATTTCCCTCATTAAAATGCAAATCAATTTATAACATTTTTGACATGCGTTTTTCTGGATTGTTTGTTGTTATTCTGTCTCTCACTGTTCAAATAAACCTACGATTTAAATTATAGACTGATAATTTCTTTGTCAGTGGGCAAATGTACAAAATCAGCAGGGGATCAAATACTTTTTTCCCTCACTGTATATATACATATACTGAACAAAAATATAAACACAACATGCAACAATTTCAAAGATTGTACTGAGTTACAGTTCATATAAGGAAATCAGTCAATTGAAATAAATTCATTAGGCCCTAATCTATGGATTTCACATGACTGGGCAGGGGAGCAGCCATGAGTGGGCCTGGTAGGGCATAGGCCCACCCAACTGGGAGCCAGGCCAACCGACTGGGAAGCCAGGCCCACCCAATCAGAATGAGATTTTCCCCACAAAAGGGCTTTATTACAGACATAAATACTCCTCCAGCATTTTGCTTTTATATTCTTGTTCAGTGTATATATATTTTTACTGTCCATTTATATATATATATATATATATATATATACATATACATATATATAAATGTTTAAGCCTTACTGTAGGTTGAAAGACGGCTGCCAACAGTCCAGCGACTGTGTTTTGGGACTTTCACACACCCACAGCAACATACCTGGCCCTGGCAGAATACAGACATTACTCTGGCCTCCCACTCTGGCTGCTACCGACACCACTCTGCTTTGTCCACTGGTCAGGAGATTGAGCAGGAGGGGGAGGGAGAGAAAGAAAGTAATAGAGGGAGGTGAGAGAATGGAAAGGGATATGGAGTAAGGGAGTTGAGAGAGTGAAAACGGGGAGAAAATAAGAGAATGTATGGGAGTGGGTGAGTCTGGTGGGGGAGAGAGATTAAATGATGGTGAGATGGGAGGGAAAGATAGACAAAGGCCAGGGCTCATCTGAGCTAACTTGATTTCTGCTCCCAGTGCTATTCGATAATCTAATAAAACAGTATGAGACAAACCACTGGATTCAGTACTGCTCTCTCTGACCCGCTCTCTGTGCGGTGAGATGCAGTGAGCTCCAAATCACAGAGAAAATACCAGAACCCAGTGATGGCAGATGTATAGAAGTGAATCAAATGGACGGTAAAAACAATGAGTGCCAGCTGAACTCATCTCCCATGACTCAGGGCCCTGTACAGCCAGTTCAGGTCGGGGTGGAGACCAAGCCGGCCACGTCTGCCTTTTTAACTTTTACAATTTAGGTTTTAATTTCAATTGAACCCTGGGAAAGCAGACCACCGCCCTAGGGATACAAATTTGACCACACACACACCTGCAGCTTAAGGACCATAGTTGGGGTCGATTAATGGTTGGACCACAGAGTGTTTTGGTGTCTGGGGAGTGGCTAAGGACTGAGGTCATTACATGGGTAATGTCTGAGACTGAGACAAAGCCTCCCTGTGTGTCTGTTTGCTGGGTATAACGACAATGACACAAAACCATGGTCAAATGTTAAGATGAGGCTCTCTCCCTGGGATAACTAATCATTCTGAACTTGAGATGATTCTGTAAAAGTGTTTTTTATAGCTCAAATTGTAGTCACAGTATGAAGACACACACCCTGCTGATTTGCTGGCACTCGATTAGGCACAGCTCTTGGCTTCTCCAGCCCCTATGGGCAGAGCCCAGCCCATAACATAGCAGGTGATTACTGTATAGAAATCCCCAGTCAGTCTAGGATAACTCCTAACGAATGTCTGTCGTCATCATCATCCGTCCCATCAGTGATGGGCAATGCTTTTCCACCATTTTATCTTGTGTCGATAGAGAATGAGAGAAGGAGCACTGTGTGTGTGTGCGTGTGTGTATAAGTCAATGGTGTGTATACAGTCATGTGAAAAAGTAAGTACGCCCCCTGGAAAGTTGTCTTTTTTTGTAAATATTTGGACAGATGGATATGTAGTCTTCACTTCAACACTATTGACAGATAAAGGGAACCTAATTTAACCAATGAAACATTATACTTTGCAATCATTTATTCATCAAAAGAAATTAACAGAAATGCAATTCCATAGTGGAAAAAATAAGTACACCCCTAGCTTCCATTGCTGGTGTTGCCCCCTTTGGCTGAAATAACTTAATGTAGCCGTTTCTTGTAACTGTCTATCAGTCTCTTATATCGACTGAGAAATGTTTCCCCATTCTACTGTGTCAACCGTGTCATGTTCGAGGGATGTCTTGCATGCAAGGCCCACTTCAAGTTCCCCCACAGCATTTGGACAGGATTGAGATCTTGGCTTTGACTCAGCCATTCCATAAACCTCCATTTCTTCTTTTTGAGCCATTCGGTTGTAGCTTTACTTTTGTGTGTTTTGGATCATCATGGTTGACTAAATGATGGCAAGTTGGCCAGGCCATCAGACAGCAAAGCAGCCATAAACCATAATGCCACCGCCTCCATGTTTTAGGGTTGGTTTGAGGTTCTTCTGTTCAAAGGCAGTGTTTTGTTTTTGTCAAAGATGGCGTCTGGCATTGCAGGCAAACAACTCCACCTTTGACTCATCTGTCCAGAGCACAATGTTACAGTAGTTTTGGTCTTTACCCAGGTGTTGTCTGGCAAATGTCAGTCTTGACATTCTTTTTTGAGAGCAGAGGCTTCTTCCTTCCTGACCTCCCATGTTGGCCAAGTTTGTGTAGTCTCTTTCTGACAGTTGACTCATGCACTTCGACACTGATTATGGCAAGAGGTCTGTAGATCCCTTAATGTTACCCTGGGGTTCTTAGAGACTTCTATGGGCATCTTTTGTCAGAATTTGGTGGGACGATCTGTCCTAGGTAGATTGCCAGTGGTCTGGAGTTTTCTCCATTTGTAGAAAATCCATCGGACAGTGGAATGATGTACTTTGATTGCTTGGAAATGGATTTGTAACCCTTCCCAGACTCACTGGCATCAATAATGTTTCTTCTGAGGGCCTTGGAGGTGTTTTCATCTTGGCGTGATGTGTTACCACACAGCAATACGGTTAAAACCAAACCAGACCAGGTTTCTAATCTTTATGGAAGGCTGGGCCCAAGGTGCTCTAATGAATTCCTAATAATTTGCATCTGTTTTGGTGCACCTGATTCTAATTCTAGCCTTTTTAGGTGATGGTAAAGCTAGGGGTGTTCACATTTTTTCTGCTTAAGAAACTTGTATTTTGTTTATTTTAATTGCATTAACATTTTCAAAGTAATTTTTTTTTGTGTTATTTGTTAAATTGGGTTACCTTTATCAATAAATGTGTTTGGAATTTAGCCCAAATACCCATGTGTCCAAATATGTTTAAAAAAAAAACACTTTCTAAAGGGAGTACTCTTTTTCACAAGACTGTATATACTGTTAACAGAGTGTACAGTTTTGTGTGTGCTTGTTTTGGAGGATAGACTTGGTTCACTCGACCTCCCTCTATGGGGGTTCTAAGTCCTCTTGCATATCGCATATCTGGTGTCCCCTGAGCTTTGAGGCCACTGTGAATGGAAACAAAGACTGAAAGCTCATCTCAAGTCTCACTTAGTCTACATTTCCAACTCCAGCCTGTCTCACATTCAGAGTCAGTCTGTGTGCTAGTCTGTTTCTGCTATTTCCAACCTCCACCTTATGGAGAAGGACTGGTACCCAAGCTAACTGTACTGCACCACCTCAGTATTCCTGTGGTCAGAAAGACATAGATGCTCCTTCGTGCTGCTGTTGCTGTTGACATAAGCTTTCTCAAACAGAACAAACCGCATGGGTTGACTTTCAGATAAGGAAGTCAGCCGTATGATGCTTATATTGGGTATTATGAAGCTGGTCATACCCTACGCAGTAGGCCTTATGGTAAGTGTCAATAGGTTTCATAATACCTTGTCTAGGCAAGGTTTGATACTGGAGAACAATAGGGGAATGTCAGTTGTCTATTAATGTATTGTAAAGAAATACTGTAGTCTATGTCCCTAAATTAAATAAGTCATAATTTCACAAGCTGAAATAAATGACTAACTGTAGTAGGGCTGGAGGCCCTAAAACTACAAAAACATAAATGGTGGCCTCTTCTTACCTCTAGTTTCCTATCCAGGAGAAACATCACCATCTAGTGGATATGGACTGTATGTGACCATTAGGGCACAAAACATTGAACTGAAGTAGTCTGGCCAAATCTGGCTTTAATAGATGAATGAAAATCACACAAAAGTCTAACACTGTTATATTAAGTGTTAATTAGACAAAAACATAACTATTTTTGTACATGTACAATGTGTATAACAAAACAAACATGCATAACAAATACAAGAAATAAAAAGTAACTTCAAATGCAATAATATAATTGAAATAAAATATGCCCCAACGCATCACGTCAAAGCTCGCAAGAGAGAAAACTGGATATAAAATGTTTATTCTTCAAGGTGAGACATTCATTGGTCATAAATATCTGTTTAGAAAACATCTGACAATGCAGAAGCTGAAAACCACAATGGGGGATCCACAATGCTTTGCTTCTGTGGCTCCCGAAGTCAGTCCTGAAGGACCCCTATGTATGCAGGCTTTCATCTCCATCGCCCATTGGTCATAATTTGTATATAATCCAGTATGGTTTGAGATTAACCTGTACAGAGCGGTCCTTCAGATCCAGCTCTGATACATGCTGCCCTAGCTATGACTCCCAGGTGATGTCATCTTTCTTTAGGCTAGTGCAGAGTCTCTGGGTCTCTCTGAGCAGCTGGAGGTTCTCCTCCTGACCCACCCCAGTTCTCTTACCCCCCCGTGAGGTGGTCTTAACTGGAGAGGGGGGCAAGGATCTCACCCCACTCCCCCCCTTAGCCCTGCCATCCTCACTTGTCGCCCGCCGACGAGGTTTCTGTGTAAGTTTGTCCACCTGAGTAGGGAGGAAACACAGGGAGAGGTCATACAGTATTATTAGACATGTCAAAAAGAAAGTCCTTCCCCAGTAATCCTCCTCCCTACCCCTCCTGCAGAATATCCCCTCATTCCTCCCAACTCCATCTCTGCAGTATTATGTACGTACAGTCTGCTGGTGTTTGCGGAGCTTGGTGATCTGAGATCCCTTCTCCTCCATCCTCTTGACCAGCAGCTCTAGCTCCCTCTCCAGGTCCTCCCTGGTGTCCCGACGCCGCGTCTCATCCATTTGACAAACCAGCTCTTGGTGCTCACTGAATTACACAGACAGAAATATTAAACACACTCAGTAATGTGTGTTTAATAATTAATGTTAACACACTATCAGCCCCCTCAAAAATCAGTCACAAACCTGCATACACATTGTCCACAAACACACACACACTCTTAGCTAGTGGTAGTACTCACAAGCTCATCTGTCCCAGTTCGTCCTGCAGTGCCAGCAGTAGCTCAGACAGAGAGCCCAGAGCAGGATCTGCCGGTCCAGGGGGAGAGGTGGAGGTGGATGGGGCCCTATGGAGGGCTCTCCTGGCCCCAGCGGAGCCAGACCTGCGCAGGGAACGCACCCGCTCACACAGGTGGGGCTGGTGGTGCTTCATCATGTGGAGGACACTCTGCATGTTAGCATGCACTGAGTGGCTGGGGCTTGTCGACTAAGAGAGAGAAAGATAGGGAGAGATGTAGAGCTCAGTCAGAGGGATTCTCTCAACAAACCCAATAAATTCTTGCAAAGTAAAATGCAGACGTACTGTTCCAGCTACGAAGGGCAGTTTATTTTTGGGGAAACATGGTGGTGCTGGGGCCTCTTGCCGCACCAAACTCGTTTTCTGAAGAGGAAATGTTCAGACATTGTTATGTAGCACAAAATAAAGTTAATTGCAGTGCACGTCATTAAGTTCTGGTGATTGAATGTAGTACCTTGAAGGCATTCTTGGACTTCTTCTTTGGTTTAACCTCATCCGGGACTGCAGGACACAGGCGGAGGTTAGTCTCCAGCTCCCTCTGCAGCTGTTAAAGGATGTTTGGGCTTGATAAAAGTGGAACCGTGTGTGTCCGATCATCGGTCATGATGAAAAAAGTAACGTTCCCTATACTTTCAATGTATTTTTCCGCAAAAGGCTGGTAACCGCTATCGCAAAATAAAATAAAGTTAAAACTGTTTAGCCTCCACTATACCACTGCTTGTGTATGTGTTATTACACTAACCTCATCTGCTTTCTCCTGCACAAGTTTCCGCTCGTGTTCCTCTTCCAGGAGTTTCTGTTCCAGCAGCTCAATTTTCCTCTGAGGACAACAGAGAAAAGATGAGAGATTAACTTTTGATTTACCATCACAGACTATGGTTAGTTATGCCTCATTCAACCAAAGCACCATTGGTTACCTCAGCCACAGACTGTGTCTTGGACAGTTTCAGACAGTCCCTCTCCAGTTTCTCCAGCTTCTCCAGCGGAGTGTGGGCATGCTTCTGAAGGGACAACTCCAATGGATAAACAGACACGTGTTAATCTAGTCTGATGCAGCAAAAATAACATGCAACATGTCTGCCTAGATGATGAGGAACTGGTGAACAGAGGCCAGCAGATTCACATTCAGCTATATCTATGGACAGCTGTGCTCTGGGTGTACGTAAATTCAGAGCGTTGTCAGATTGTCCATTCATAAATTCAGAGCGTTTTGCTCTCGGAGCGTTCAGAGCCACACTGGACACTCTGGCCGAGGAGTAGGTTTGATCCGAGCAACGGCAGTCAAGCACCCAAGCTATCTGGCTTCATTTGGCTAGTTTGCTAGCTATTTCTAGACACAAATGAGAGGACAACACAGTCTGACCATTGTACTCACCCTAGCTAACACAGCTGGTTAGGCTGTTTTCATGTTATCTAGAGTGTTGGTGTCTGTAACTGTGCTCCTGACAACAATTGAATTACGTTTTTTTTGCTGACATTGACTGACACCGGCCATACTCAGCAAGTGTTGCGAGTTTGTAAAATTCATAAGTTATTCTGCGGTCTGACACACTCATATGAAAGTGCTCTGAAATCAGAGTCGATAGCCAGAGTGAGTTTATGAACACACCCTTAGTGGCATGTACCTGTTTCTCAGTCAGAGTGTTCTTGTCCTTCTCTGCATTCTCCACCATCTTCCTCATGTAGTCCAGCTGCTTCTCAAGGAGCTGACAGCGAGCTTCCGCAGACTGAAGCGGAGTGACCCGCTCTTAACACAGACAAAAAACAGGAGTGAGAGATTAGACATAGTTCCTTATCACCATAAGCATCATTCTGAGTACAGAGCAACAAGAGGCACAGACATGGCAAATAGAAATCAAACCAGATGGACATCAGCAATAGATGGGAGAGGTTGAGGAAGAACTGGTGTAAAAACAAACAAAAGATAACTATTGTAAAATAGACTGTGTCCATAAAATGTATATAGTATGTATAAACTGTAAGTAGAGGCCTAAGCGTTGTTGTTCACTAGTTTACTCCAATTAGGGGAGGGGTGGTAGGGTTAGAAAGTAATAAAGGAATACGTATGGGGGATTGGAAGTGATGCAGACAATTACATTGATGGAAGATACAATCTATCTGCAATATTAAAGCTGATCTACCCCCCTTAAAAAAACACAAAAAAAAACAAGAGGAACAGAGAGTGAGTTGCGGATATACAGTATATAGTCTCAAAGTCAAGTACCTTTCTTCCTGGAGCCATCTGTTTCTGTAGTGTTGCATGGAGTGATGGAGCACTCATATCCATGGGCTGCCTGGGAGAACTGTTTGACGTTCTTCTCAGCCTGCTTCCTTTCCAGCTCCAGACGACGGATCTTCTCCTGGAGGGTCTTGAGAGCAGCAATGACTGCTACCGGGGAGAAAAACACCTACCGTTAGTAACCAAGCTACAACCATATGCATAATAGTTAGACCAAGGACCTAGAACAGCAGACAGTCCCAGAAGTAAAGGCATTTCATTGTCTACATTGTGCCTACCTTTGCTGCCAGCATCAGGCGTAGTCCGATACACCTGCGGAGTGATGTTCTGCAAGTTCATGACCGTCTTGGTAAGGGGTGCAGGGGCTTCCCAGACATATGAAGGAGGTGACAGCCTATCTGGAGGCTGGTAGTAGCTCCCTATGTAACTATTTTTGGAAGGGGAGTCCAGCAACTAGATAGAAAAGCAGCATGGTTGAATGACTTAGCAAAGACACCAGCATGAAGACCACCCACAAGAGTGCTAAACGTGCCCAGTCTTAGCAAGGTGGCAACGCAGCTGTTTTCAAAAAGACAAACAAACTCTCCTGGAAACACATCGAACGTTCCATTGTTCCTTTTAGCAAGCTAGTCTCAGTAGCTAGCGTGACAACCATGACCCAAACAAAGATAACCGGCTGCAAACAGCAGCACTTGCATCGCTAGCTAGCTAACGTTAGTTACGAGGAAGGATAGCTTGCCAGCTAGCTATGTGTTGACTAACTAACGTTAGCTAACACGAAGCATGTCTAGAGTTATTTTGCTAACTTAGCTATGAAATTGTCTCACCTGATCTTGATAAGCCTCCATATGTAATGGTAGAAAAAATACCCTCGAAATAAAATACAAATATATGACATGTATTATTTATCTGGTTCCGATTTGTTGACTTTGGATGGCTAAACTTCCAAACGATGACAGCAGGCAGTTCTTACAATGAACATTTCCCTCCTACACTCTTCCTTTTACCGCTCTCTGGTTCAGCCTGCGCAGTGGGTTCTCTGCGCACAGTTTATTCTAGGCACTATCCACTCAAAAGATTGTCTGCTACAACAGATGTAGGGATAAAATAATACTGTAATGCAGACCCAGTATAATATATTAATCAAATGCGCTTGGAACCGGAGCATAACTTAAATGTATGAATTTATCAGTCTAACAAGATTTAAAAGTCTGAACCAATGATTCAATTGATTGAAGTGGCCCTTCAACCAAATTATGCAAAATATTTGGTCATGGAGAATATTAGTCGGAAAATTATATTTTCATACCATCAGAAAGCTGTCAAAGCTGAGAGGCAGGCAGCCTGTTGGCAGATGATGATGATGACGATGATGAGATGCAGATGAATGCGCAGATTTCTTCACATGCACACGTATGGGTTTTCAGAGCTTTGTGGTACGTTTATAAAGGAACGGAATAGCATGTGCCTGTCTGGCACTAGCCACCTGGTGACAGTCTTGAATGAGACAGCAGTTTTCCCACGTCCCACTGTGGTAATCTCCCCATCACAGACACCCTGGCTGGATGTTTAGTCCAAATTATGGCAAAAACCTCAAACGATGATGGCATTCTCTCCTTACTCTTGTGAATGGCACTATATTTTCATATATAAAAATACACATTTCTATATTCAAAGAGTTGTAATGGTGGCACTGTTGCAAATAGTATTTAAATGTCTGTGTCACCTGAGGTTTTGAATTGCTTGTCTGTGTAAAAGCAAAGTGGGGGATGTGTTCACTTCTAAAAATGTTGTTAATTTACATTTATGATAAACAAGGGGAAGGGGGGGCTCTGCGCAACAACAATCACTATGTCTGCTGGGAAGTGTATTTTTTAATACCTGTTCATTCCCGTTTTTTATGTGGGTCAGATTGCAAAAATAATCAAACTCCCATGTTTCCCCTGTCGTGGTTATGGGCACGCCGTACACCATACCTATTGGTGAAGATCTGCATAGATCCTCCTTCTTTGTATTATGCAGTAGACCATTGGACATGAGTCTTTCCAATCAACTGTCAACTCAAGTTGTTGCTCTGTATAATGAAATCTGCCTCCGTATTTCAGTGCAGACTCAAGACTTCCTACGGCTGCAAGATCTGTGCAAAATAATGTGAATCAAGTAAGTATTTGTGAATGACACCCTTCGTTTGTAAAATGTACTGAAAAATGAGGGTATATAACTGCCGTTGTGCTATAGATATTTGTACAATATTCCTGTTTTGTAACCAGCTAGCTACTGTTAAAAGGCTTAAGACAGAGAGGGCGAGAAAAGATTGAATGGGCATTTTGGCTAGCTAACCAAACCTGCCTTGTAAACCAGATACCACACATCTATAACTAGATAATGAGACTACAAAAACAAAGTGCAATGGATGTGGATACTGTCAGATCAGTGCCAAACATTTTGGAAGTACATAGGAAACATGTTTTTATTTTTGCATGTTGAACAACATTACTAGCTGCCAACGGACTGCAAAACGGCTAACTAGCGTTGTAGCTACAGCTAGCTTGTTGTTCTCAGCAGCAGTACTGTACAACTAGGCTTTCTTTGTTGGCAGTAACTTTCTGGTAAACAAACGACTGGTTTTCTCAGTGTTCTCCGTACAGGTTGGAAGGGAAGAAAAGTTGTCTGCATTGTCCATTGATACGCCCGCATGTTTTTTTGTCCGTTCCCTTTCACTGGTCACACACACACACACAGAAGCATCTTGGCAATACATACAATGTCCTTTTTATCCAGTCAAATTATTTTGTTTCTCATTTGCATTATCAATGTCAACTCTCTAGCTGCATTGTTGAAGTTGACTGACATTGTTTTAGAATTTTCATAAATATTTGTAGTTGTACGGTCTATTGAATGCATTTGGGGGATGCTAACGTAGGGTGTATATAAAGATTTTAGCATCTGAGTATTTGACAGCAAACGGTTGGTATTTCATGCACTTCATATTATAGCCTGCCACGAGAAATCAAGATAATCAGAATAAGATGGACATCCAGGATCAGGATGCCACAGCCAGATGGGAGGCTCTGGGCAGCCGTGACCCGAGATCCAGAGGCACAGCAATGGAGCACATCAGCCAGGAGGTGATGCAGAGAGTGGAGAGTATAGGGCCGATACCAGCCACCGTCCCCTCGCCTGTAGCTACTGCAGGGCACCCCACCAGCGACCTGAACGACATCCTGGCCCGTCTACTCATGCTGTCCAAGCGGTGCCCTTTCGATGACGTCAGAGAGCGATGTGTTTGGCTGCTGCAGAACGTTCAGGTAGGAGAACACGCATCGCGAGGTCGACAGATGTGGTGCTGTCTGATATTATACGGCAGTGGCTGTACCACTAACACAGAGTTTCTAATCCCAGAGGTACAACATTGCGAGCAGGGCTGGTCCTTGCTGTTCTGCCACCCTAGGCAGGACCCCAAAAAATGCAGAACTAGAATAGCCCCAGTAAGCTAAAATACATATTTTCCAGTAGTTGAAGTTAGGTTCAATTTAGGTTCTGTATGAAAGTTGAAAATACAGAATTTATAGATGTCTATGTTTTGGCTGAATAAAGGCTGGTCCAGACCGGACAAAATCAGAACCAAATTTAGACGTCTATGGTTGGTTCAGATTTGGTCTGGACAAAAAAATCGATGACTGTGGAGGTGGAAATCAAGGCCGGTCCGGACTGCGCCATAAAAAGACTTCCAAAAGGTGTCGGCTTCGATCCGTGCTTACTGAGGTGCCTACAGTGTTGCCTGAAATATAATTTTATGAATGTCCATCTGTGTGGTAAGCCTACCGTTTGTAAAACACAAAAAATAAGTCCGGACAGGACCAAAAAGACATCCAAAAGACGTCAGCCACGTAGGCTGTGTACTTTTATCAATGCCCGTCCATGTGGTAGGCCCACCATTTGTAAAACATTGGCTTTATTAATCCTGATTTCTGTGACTAATCTATTTATCTATTTAAGCTCTGAATATCAACTACCCAACTTTGTCAGCGGGTATCGTGAGCCTATTTGTAATGTGTTTACACAGTGGGAAATGCACAAGTATTATATTTTTTCCCGCTATGATCAGCTTGTGAAAAATTGACGGAAACAAACTTGAAACCACTAATAATGACAATGGGGTGAAACTCCTCAGTTGTGATTGTCCATTTTACTTTGACCTGTCCTGTTTTTAGGATGTGTTATTTTTAACATGACAGCACGTTCTTTTTATTTGACTGGGTGCCATTTAGGTTTGGCTATTTGATCAGTGAAACCTGCATGATGTAAAAAGTCTCATTACGTTGTCATACATTTGATCTCCACCCTGTGGGCTACAGAAAAGGCCACATACTCTTTCTACCATATCCTATATCTGCTACCTGATTTATATTAGATTGTATTTTTGACTGAATGTTGGTGGAGTGCCGCAGCGATGTGTAGAGTTACACGGAGTGGCGTGCTGGGAATGGACAAGCAAAATATTTGGTGCCTCTTTGACAAAGTGGGCACTGCTTATCACAGGGCAGCATCAGTGCTCACCTAAAAAGACCATATGCAAGTGGGTGAGAGAAAATGTTTGTTGTTGGAGATGCGTCTTAGTCAGTTTAGCTCAGAAAATACCGCCTAATCCTGCCTAATGAGTGGGCCGGCCATAATCAAAAGACTTCCTGGAATGCTTGCAAGCAACCAAGCAGGCCGGGGTTTGGAGTAGTGAGAAATTCTAACTTTTTTTAGTTTTTAATTTTGTCCAAATCTAAAGGCACAACCTAGATTGGAGCCATTATCTTAAATAGTTGAATATGTTACTCCAACCTTGTGAAAGTTACAAACTGACACATTTAAATTTTTAGTCAAACAGCTTTATATTGAAGGAGTGCCTTTGTTTTGACGGCCTGCACATGCGCAGTTTGTGGCGAGACTACCGTCAAAGATGTTTATAACTAACCCAAGATAGACCACAGCCTGCCTCATGCCATCATGTAGCTAGGCCATTACAAGTGATCTCTTTTTGTTATTGTTGTCTGGTTATTAACCCCTGTGCGTGAATACTTCAGAACCCAATGGCTCATCATTGACAGGTATGAGGATGGGCTACAGTGTCAATGGATGGAGATTACTGTATGCTATTATAATGCAGAAGGCTCTCCTGGCTGTAACCGGATTAGAAACTGTATTATTGACGACTGAACACGGTATAAAACGATGTAACCGCAAGGCACCAAGGGAAAGTAATGATAAGCTAACCTCTGATCTTGACCCTGTCTGTCTCCTGTACATTTTTTGTTTAAAAATGACCCAAAGCTACAAACAAAATTGGGTCAGGGCGTAGGGGAACTTTGCCTTGTTAATCATCCTAAGGGTGTCTGACTACATGAATATTGTAATGTGTTGTATGCATGGGGAAATGGGCTGAACACTGCACTTTATAGAATAGGCCGTAAATTATTAGTCATTTAACCTGAGCTGGTGTACACAGCCTGTATCCTCTCCAGCTAAAAACATATGTCTATAACAAACAAACAATTAGAAAAGCTCATGAGGATATGGCTCAGGATGTTATTCATAGAAAAAACCCTGTTAGGTTCCGGGTATAATTCATGTTTGTGTGTAGAAGTGTATATCTGGATGATAGAGTGAGTAAAAGCACGAGGGACACAGCATAGAGAAAGCGGCTTTGCGGTTTAGCAGTGCCGCCGAGGGTACGCACCACCGTCTGGTATTTCCAAATGATCTTAAGCTGCAATTGTTGAGGTCTTGCCAAAGGTTGCGTTTATGAGTCCTGCACGTCTGCGGCTCCCTTAGCCTCCATGTGTTCTGGTCGCCCATCCCCACACATATCCCCGTTTAAGATGGGGGGGGCTTTTCTAATTTGGCTGATATGAGAGAGTCTTGGAGAGCACAGGGCAGGCAGGCAGGTCAGTCTAATCATACAGGCAGTCCCCTTCCAACAATAGTCTCAAATGTGAGGATTTCCTGCTTGGTGAGAAGAATGCTTCTATAATACCCCTGTACTTAATCCAGGGATTATATCAGTGATGTATAGTTTACATGCTCTCACAGTAAGTTACTGTAGGTAGACTGTTCTGAAGGGTCTTTTTTAAACATTTTATTATGTAGCATCCTTTCAAGAATAAAGTATTGACACCTGAGAGATTAATGTGTTTGTAAATGTAGGTTGTGTTTTTATATAGAAATAGTCTAATTTACAGTGCATTTGGGAAGTATTAAGACCCCTCGACTTTTTCCACATTTTGTTGTTACAGCTTTCTAAAATGGATTAAATAAATATTTGTCCTAATCAATCTACACACTCCCATAATAACAGCAATGTTTTTTATTTATTTATGCAAATGTATTAAAAATAAACATAAATACTTTATCTACATTGTTTTCAGTCCCTTTGCTTTGAGACTTGAAATTGCGCTCCGGTGCATCCGGTTTCCATTGATCATCCTTAAATTGTTTCTACAACTTGATTGGAGTTCACCTGTGGTAAATTCAATTGATTGGACATGATTTGCAAAGGCACACACCTGTCTATATAAGGTCCCAGAGTTGACAGTGCATGTCAGATTGAAAACCAAGCCATGATTTCGAAGGAATTGTCCGTAGAGCTCTGAGACAGGATTGTGTCGATGCACAGATCTGGGGAAGCCTACCAAAACATTTATACAGCATTGAAGGTCTCTAAAAACACAATGGCCTCCATCATTCTTAAATGGAAGAAGTTTGGAACCACCAAGACTCTTCCTAGAGCTGGACGCCCGGCCAAACTGAGGAATCGGAGGGAAAAGAGCCTTTGTCAGGGACGTGACCCTGAACTCGATGGTCACTCTGACAGAGCTCCAGAGTTCCTCTGTGAAGATGGTTGTCCTTCTGGAATGCTCTCCCATCTCTGCAGCACTCCACCAATCAGGCCTTTATGGTAGAGTGGCCAGACGGAAGCCACTCCTCAATAAAAGGCACATGACGGCCCATTTGGAGTTTCCCAAAAGGCACCTAAAGACTCTCAGACCATGATAAACAAGATTCTCTGATCTGATGAAACCAAGATTGAACCCTTTGGCCTGAATGCCAAGTCTGGAGGAAATGTGGCACCATCTCTACAGTGAAGCATGGTGTTGGCAGCATCATGCTGTGGGGATGTTTTTCAGTGGCAGGGACTGGGAGACTAGTCAGGATCGAGGGAAAGATGAACGGAGCGCTGAGCACCTCTGGCTGTGGTGAAGGTTCACTTTCCAATAGAACAACAACCATTTAAGCACACAGCCAAGACAACGCAGGAGTGGCTTTGGGACAAGTCTCAATGTCATTGAGTGGCCTGGACTTGAACCCGATTGAACATCTCCGGAGAGACCTAAAAATAGCTTTGCAGCGATGCTCCCCATCCAGCCTGACTGAGCTAGAGAGGATCTGCAGAGAAGAATGGGAGAAACTCCCCAAATACAGGTGTGCCAAGCTTCTAGCGTCATACCCAAGAAGACTTGATGGTGGAATGTTGCCAAAGATGCTTCAACAAATGGGTCTAAATACTTAAGTAAATATATTTGCTAACATTTTCTAAACAGTTTCTGTTTTGTCATAGGGTAGTGTGTGTGTTTTGTGTAGATCCATTTTAGAATAAGGCTGTAACGTTACAAAATGTGGAAAATGTCAACGGGTCTGAATACATTCCAAATGCACTGTGTATGCAGCCTAACATACTATCTGCCAGTTGCAGAATTGCCTTCAACCTAAAACAAGCAGCTGTCATGTGCTATGTTTTCCAAGGAGGCAGCCTTTGTGAATTTGTAGGACAGTGTGTTGACAGTTGCAGGGAAGGGAGCGGTCTGTGGTTTTTCTGGTGTTGTCTTCCTCCAGTACTGGAGACTGCTGGGGGTGAAGGGTTAGGAGAGCATGTTGCGGGGGAGTAGGGGTGGGCAGGAGGGTCGAGTTCTCACAAGCTGGCTCTGTATAAGGGGTTCAGAGAGGTCAACACTCGGAGGTCAGAACAGCTTACCCAGGCAGTTCAGTAGACATGGTCAACGTAAGCAACATTGGTCAGAAGGTCATGCTGGTCTTGTTAAAGCGTTGTGCTTTCATTGGTGGTTTAGTCAATGCATGTAGGAGCACAGCTTCTTTACACACACAGAGAGAAAATACAAAGTATATGAAAGGTACGGTTAGACTGATCAGCTCAGTGTGGTCACTGTGTTCCTTAGTCTAAGAACTGCATTTCATCCACTATCTACATTTGAGTTATTTAGCAGATGCTCTTATCCAGAGCGACTTACAGTAGTGAGAGCATACATTTTCATACTTTTCTTATTGTTAGACAACAGACGCGGTCTCTCTGAGTTATGCTATGAAGCATTTGTTACCCGCTAACCCCCAACCTGAAATGGCGTTGCACATTTTGGGGAATATTCAGAGGTGGAAACTTTCCGTGGGAATTAAGGTGAATATATGCAAATTAATATGAATACCATTTAAATGTAGATGTTTTTGCATTGGATATATTTACCATATCAAATGGAGACAAAAACCTTTTACCTCATCATAAGTAGACATAATTGCAAATTATTAAATCCTTCCAATAGAAAAAAACAACAATTTAGTTACGAATTGAACTTTAATTCAATGAGTTGAGTCGTCACATGGGATGATTTCACTGAACAACAAAAGAAAGGGAATATTGAACACCCATCGCATCTGACAAAAGTCCCTCTACTTCTTTTCAAGAGTTTGCTTGTTGTGAGCTCTGAGGGAACTTTATGCACTTGGCCAGATGATTCTGCATCTTTGTTGCATTTTTCACTTATGATTTGGCACAGTATTTGCAAATGTACACAGCTTTTCCTTCTACGTTAGCTGCAGTGAAATGTCTCCACACATTAGATAGTGCCTGTGGCATTTTCCTGTAAAGATTTATATATATATATATATATATATATATATATATATATATATATATATATATATATATATATATATATATATATATATATATATATATATATATATATATATATATATATATATATATATATCCAAAAGACATCCTACCTATAAAAAAAAATACAATTCCATGTACAGATAAGTAGTTAAGCAGTTAGATTAAACAACTCCTTTGTAAGGTTTTAAAAAAAAAAATGAAACATGTATGGAAACAGGTGAATTAACACTCCTCAGTTAGCAGGCTCAAGCAAGCTAAAACCCACATGGTAGCAAAAACGAACTAGCAGAAATTGTTAACAAGTTAGAAATGATTTAAACACACTGCTGTAGGCCACTATTTACTAGTTAACAAAAAAATCATGTGTCTCATATTAAATATATTCACCCCACCCAGTATTGTAATCAAAACTGACCAGACAGCATGTAGTCATTGGCTCAGACAGTGTAGTAGTGTGGGCTCAATATCATCTCATTCGTGTGCAAGATCTTGAGAATCAGCTGTACATGTGATGGAAGAGTGCACTGTGCGTGCAGAGGTTTGCAATTTTATTGAATTAGGGATAGTTGCCTTCTGTATAGAATTGCCTTCTGTATTCCACAAAAAAAGGTTCACTGTTATAAGCAAACTTTTCTTGATGACTTAAACCCGGGAATTTGCTGAATTTTGCTTAACTTCCCATGAAACATTTCTGGAAATTTACCGGAAAGTTTCCGACCCTTTGCAACCCTAACCTGACTGAGAAACAACTACTGAAAGACCGATTTATCTTTGTTCCTATTTTACCATGTTCCTGGTATCTGCTTGAGCTTCTTAACAAACAGCTGGTACACATTTTGGATTTGATTTAAAAAAAAGCCAGACCTGTTGACACGAGGTTGTAAAAATGACATTAATTCACAGTGTCCTGTCCTCTGTCCCACCATGCTAGTAGGAAAAGCCTCACCAGTGTTTTAACCGATGCCTTCTAGGCAATAGCACAGGTTGTTGCCAGTTAAGGGAGGAAGTGTTAGCTGTGATGCTTTACATTTTTTTTAAAACACATTATTTAGCCAATTCTGTTTCTTTAGCATGGCTCAGCAGCCGTGGTAATAAACACAAACCTGTGATTAAATAATGATATGGCCTGGCCTAGTCTGCTGTGCTCTGTCTGGCGTCCCTCCACCCAGGAATAGAACCACAGTCAGGCGCTCAGGCAGTTAGGCCCGGCCTCTCTCCTTTCACATGAAAGGCCAAGGAGGCCCTACAGGCAGAAGACGATTACAACTTGTTTCCCCTTTTGTTCTTGTTTTTCCTTTTTAAAGGTTAGTGGATTTTTAGGCTGATGCATTGTCTTTTTGTATGCTTTGAAAAGGGGGTAGGGGGAAGCTACTGCTGTATACGACTGTTGCCTTTTTGAGGAGTCCTGCTGCTTTGAAAAGGGGGTAGGGGGAAGCTACTGCTATATACGACTGTTGCCTTTTTGAGGAGTCCTGCTGCTTTGAAAAGGGGGTAGGGGGAAGCTACTGCTATATACGACTGTTGCCTTTTTGAGGAGTCCTGCTGCTTTGAAAAGGGGGTAGGGGGAAGCTACTGCTATATACGACTGTTGCCTTTTTGAGGAGTCCTGCTGCTTTGAAAAGGGGTAGGGGGAAGCTACTGCTATATACGACTGTTGCCTTTTTGAGGAGTCCTGCTGCTTTGAAAAGGGGGTAGGGGGAAGCTACTGCTATATACGACTGTTGCCTTTTTGAGGAGTCCTGCTGCTTTGAAAAGGGGGTAGGGGGAAGCTACTGCTATATACGACTGTTGCCTGATGAGTTTTGTTTGGCATGACATGGTGAGATTATTTCAGAGAATTGTTATGTGTTTTTAGTGTACCGTCATGGTGGTAGGACGTCCTCTCCTGTGTGTGTGTGTGTGTGTGTGTGTGTCATCCTGTATTTGCTTACTGTATCAATGGAGAGAAAAGAGAGGCCGGTGGTCTGGGACTCTGGGCAGATCTCCCGCAGGTTTCTATACTAACTTTTTATACTGGTGCTACTAGCTTTTTATGCTGGTGGGACTGGTGCTACTAGCTTTTTATGCTGGTGGGACTGGTGCTACTAGCTTTTTATGCTGGTGGGACTGGTGCTACTAGCTTTTTCAGTTGACAGCATCATCACATGATTTGGTCGCACCAATTTTTCTCCTCTGTGCGGTGATAATGACCTGATCTACACTGAGTGTACAAAACATTAGGAACACCTGCTCTTTCTGTAACAGACTCGCTAGGTGAATACAGGTGAAAACTATAGGCGCTTATTGACGTGTAGATGAAGGGGAGGAGACTGCTTAAAGAAGGATTTTTTTTTTTTTGCGTTGAGACATGGATTGTGTAAGACAAAAGATTTAAGTGCGTTTTGAATGTGGTATGGTGTGTCAAGAACTGCAACACTGCTGGGTTTTTCACGCTCAACAGTTTCCTGTGTGTATCAAGAATGGTCCACCACCCAAAAGACATCCTACCAACTTGAAACAACTGTGGGAAGTATTGGAGTAAATATGGGCCAACATCCCTAATGGAATGCTTTCTCCACCTTGTAGAGTCCATGCCCCGACGAATTGAGGCTGTTCTAAAGGCAAAAGGGGGTGCAACGCAATATTAAATTAGTATGCCCTTGTAGGGCTTGACATTCAGATAAATTTGTCAAAGGCCTGAATGAATGAATACTGGCCCGGGATGCTCACATTTTATATGTTATATTTACTTTGTGGGCTGAGCAAGTAGCTTATAGCCTATAATGACCTTTCCTTTAAACACACACAATTACATTTTAACTTGACAATATCATATTTACATTGACTCTTTGGAGGAAAAAAATAAAACTTAGAAAAGCGTGTTATTGGTAGTGATTTTTGAACAGTCATTCTATAGTTGTAGGGCCCTATAAAATCAGTTTGATCTTTTTAGTTTTTTGTCAGGTTTTCACTCTCAAAATCACAAGTCTGGCAACAATAAATAAAATAAAGGTGCAGTTACCCTTTTAAATCAATTGTCCACCTAGCAAGAGACAGTTGTTTGGCTAGCTTTGTGTTTGTACTGTAGGTTTTATAGCTAGTCTCATGCTATTTTGTACAATTTGTCAAGAGGCTGAGAGAAAATGTTCCAGTTTAAAAGTAATTTCCTTTAATAAAAAAAAATGAATGACATGTTGATATGTTATCTGGGGGGCCCGACCTCCAGGGGGCTGTGGGGGTGTGCTATGCCAGTGGCTACCATATACAGTGTAGGCGACATGTGAGTTTGATGAACAAATGCCCCGCGATTGATACAAATCATTCTGATATCATTCTGTCAGGTAGCCCTACTTTGCAGTCAACATTTAATTGGGAAGATTTTTGGGGAAAGCCTTTAGAAATTATAATTCAATCGTGCGTGATGACTGAAATGCGCATCGCGAAGATTTAACCAAGACTTCGGACTAAACTTTTTGAATACCTGGTTTCGTACCCATCACTGTTTGAGTAAATCTTGTTAATGAAACGTTTAACATTGTGAACCCAAAACTAACTTGACCGGCTACATTAAAAGTTGTGGTCGCACTGCCAAGTCAAAGGGTCACAAATGCAAGTGTTCTGGTCGCAGTTCTGAGCCCTGTCTTGGATTATGGGAGATTGACCTCGTTTTTGAGCAGACAAATTGCATGGTGGGGGGAGAGAAAGCGAGAGGCTGCAGGCAGCAGCGACCTTTGGCACAGTAACCACACAGAGATGCTCTCTCCCTTCCCCCGTTTCTCTGTATGTAGAATGGGGTAGAGATATCTAAAACTCTGTATTTACAGCTGGCTGCCTGCTGGGCCTGCCTCGTAGCGGTACTGAGGGGTTTGGGTTGCCTGGTAGCGGGACTGAGGGGGTTGGGCTGCCTCGTAGCGGGACTGAGGGGTTTGGGCTGCCTGGTAGCGGGACTGAGGGGGTTGGGCTGCCTGGTAGCGGGACTGAGGGGGTTGGGCTGCCTGGTAGCGGGACTGAGGGGGTTGGGCTGCCTGGGAGCTGGAATGCTTGGCCTGTGGGAGATGGGGCTGTTTCTCAGGATGCCAGACCAGTAGACTAAGCGGGTTGTCATCAGATCATCTGGCAGATGTACTGACAGATGTAGGCTGCTGTACCTGCATGTAGAAAGCTTTTTTGTATGCTGAAATGTGTTCACGTTTCATGTTAATTAACCATAATCTAATAAGTGGGTTTTTCACATCCAATGCTCCTGTCTCCATGCCTTGATCTATATTCTGAACGTGCGTAACATAGCAATGTCATCAAAAGGGCACCGCCACACACACAAAATCCAACCACTGAAGACATACCCCCTTCCTGAGTCCCACAATGCATCCCACCTTTGCTGTGCCCGTGCAGACTACGGAGAGGGTAAGAGTGGAGGTAGAGAGAGAGGCATGAGAATGGGGGAGGGGGTGTGTGCTAAGTGTGGAACTAGGTCATTAAGCCAATGGGATTGACTGAAAATAATAAACGCTCTTCTTATCCACTACATACCAGCACAGTTTACTATAATATTAAAGACCTGAGTATATGTATTTCTGATTGCTGGACTGTTTTGTGTTCTCCTTCTCTATTCCTCTCTTAATGGTTAGCCATAGTGCTTTTAATACTGGTGCGGGGGGAGGGAGGCTGAGGTGGGTGAATGGGGTGTTACAGAGAGCGGGCAGTCACCATGGCACCAGTGGTATGAGGGACATGATAGGGTGGCCAGTTGGCACTGTTACCAAGAGGCTGGCCTGGGCTTATTTCTGGCAGAAGAGCGGGGGATAGAAAGAGGAAGAATTAAAAGGAGAGAGCAAAATAAGAGAATGTATAGATAAAGGAGAGTGAGAAGAGGGATAGAGAAGGGTTAACAGCACTGAACTAAATGTCTCTCTGTATTCAGTCAACTACCTCCAGTGGAAAACTACCAGAACCCCGCAACTGCAGTGCAGTGCACACCCCTCTCTCACCCACACACAGAGAAAGTGATGGAAGGGGAATGAGAGAGAGATCGAGGGATACAGAAAGGCATGGAGAAAGAGACACACACCATCCTGCAGAATAACATTGTAGTCATTGCAGCAAGGGTACACACAGCTACCCACACTGCAATGTTTTTAGTCCCAAACTGTTTGACAAAGATCAGATTGCAGCCCACCTGTTGTCGATTTAATTTGATTGAATGCATGAATGAACAATTGTAGGATCTTAGGAGCAAACATCCCCTGTGTCTCTTTCTCTCTCCTCTCTCTGGGTATGTGTACGGTATCTTTGTCTATCTTGTAAGACATGCATGCTTGAGAGGCATCTAAGGATCAGGTGGCAAAGCATGAATAGGTCAATGGCTGGTCTCCAGACCCCATTCTGATGTAGACTGTATTGGTTAGCAACTCCAATGCACCATGGATTTAAAATAAAAATAGATTTCCACTTTTTACTGGATTTCAAACTCCACATTGTATTCTTTAGACATAGCCAAACCATTATAATATTTAGGCTTACACCACTACAATAATGTGTAGCATAGTATATCTGTGCACTAGAGGGCGCCAGACATCCACTCTTCACCCCTATGCTCTGGCAAGACCTGGAATTTTCCATGCACTGAACTGAATGCAAGCAATGCCTGTTTTTTAATTTTTTTTATTAAAAAAATAAATAATTCTCCTTACTGCCCTGGCCAAGGAACAAACATCCCCTGTGTCTTTCTCTCTCATCTTCTCCTCTCTTCTCTCTCTGGGTATGTGTACAGTATCTTTGTCTTATCTTGTAAGACATGCATGCTTGAGAGGCACCTAAGGATCAGGCGGCAAAGCATGAATAGGTCAATGGCTGGTCTCCAGACCCCATTCTGATGTAGACTGTATTGGTTAACAACTCCAAGGCCTCTGACTGGGATTTAGCCTAGTTCTTGTTCAGGAGTCAGGAGCTGATGGGCTTGGTGTGTTGATTACATCCTGCATATATTGGATGGTCTGAAGCTTGATAGTAAATCTAGTGCCTGGTTTATTATTTAGGGCCTAGGCTGGGTGTTATTTGGTGATCTCTTTTCTTTGGCCCTTATGTAGGTCTAGTTCAAGTATGCACACAGTCATATTACTTTCTTTCTACCTTCCAAAAAGACCTCATATTTTGTGATAACCAAAGGGTCCTCTCCTTCAGTGTTGAAGCATGTAACTGTGTTGACAGTCATTGATGTACAAGTCATTTTTCATTCCGCACAACCCTAGGGAAATCAGTAGCCTAGTCAAACTGCGCACTGTGCCCAGCTTCTCACGCTGACCAACGCCAGGTAGGCAGCCTGTTCCTGATCTTGCACATCTGCACGGCACCTTCAGCATTCAAATGTTAAAATGGCCTGCGCAATATTAGGCTTTATTTGTTGAGTGACAACCTATGTCATTTGCTAGGTGGTTGTTCTTATCTGTGTGCTGTTGAAAATGATGTTTTGGCGGAATAAACATAACCTACTGGAGACTCCCATCTGGCTATACCTGCTGAACAGGGCTTACAATAGATTGTATTCTGATTGTTCAGGTTTACCATCAGCAGTTGGTCGTTTTGCTTTAAACGTCAGTGTATATGGTCATTTTTCGATATACAGGGTGAAGTTGATCATTTTAATGATGAGGAATCCTGTTTGTGCGGCACACTGCAAGCCCAAAGTGAGAGGAGAAAAGAAGCCAACTAATCTTCAGAAAGGTCATAGCCATTTGATTGGGAGTGAAATCCAAAATTGTGCTATATTTTCATTGGCTATGTCGGAACTAATTTGTAAACTATAACTATTGATGCATTACTAACTCAAACACTTAACCTGCAAAAAGTTAATTAGTGGGTGATGGTGATTTCAGAACCAAAGTGGGGGACTAAAAACAGGCTACGTTGTCCGTAATCTGATAGTGGTAGATCTCTAATCCTGTAGTGGGGTGGTAGATGTCTAGTCTCCCTTATGGCTCTAATCTGATAGTGGTAGTGGGGTTGTAGATGTCTAGCCTCCCTTATGGCTCAGATCAGGTGCCTACATAGTATACATCATTTACACACACGTCAGCTCAGAGAGGCCCAGCTCAGAGAGGCCCTGCTCATGAGCTCCATCTTCAGCAGATTTTAATTTAGAAATCAAAATAAATGTGTGTTTGCAACAAATGTTAGTGCATCGAATCGTATAGCACTGAATCACATCGATTAGTTTTCTAATCAAACCGAATCTCACTGGATCGTTTCAAACTAAAACATATATCGGTGCCCATGCCAAGAGTGTGCAAAGCTGTCATCAAGGCGGCTACTTTGAAGAATCTCAAATATAAAATCTATTTAGATTTAACACATTTTTTGGGTTACTACATGATTCCATATGTGTTATTTCATAGTTTGTCTAAACTATTATTCTACAATGTAGTAAAAATAAAGGACAACCCTTGAATGAGTAGGTGTTCTAAAACTTTTGACTGGTAGTGTACAGAGGGCTGGTTTCCCAGAATCTTCTTAGTTCAATACTAGGCTTAATCTGTGACTGGGAAACAGCCCTGTGTGTGTGAGTGAGAAGGGGAGAACTACTCATTCAGACAATACGACTTGCTAAATTTCAAGTTCACGGTCTCTTAGATTGATCCTTGTGTTTGTCTACTGTCTAAGGCTTGGTCTCTAAGACCTTGAAGGGATTGTACTTTGCACAGTGACGTGCTCTCACCTTTCTGTAGGCCTAAGCCTTGAAACACTGTAAAGACTTTGCCTTAATATGGATGTTGTTGTTCTGTATTTTTCCTCCAGTCTTTCTCAGTGTTTGTTGTGTGAGTGGAGCGTGGAACATCTGACACTGTACCAAAATGGTCAGTGCTATCCTTGATCCTTGGGACCTCCCTACCCTACACTAGACTGGGTGGTGGCACACGTGAGTGTTGTCTCTTTATGACATGTGCCCAAGTAGACAGAACCCACACGTGTTTCTTTTTGAAAGAGGAAATATGAGTGTTCCTCTTTTCTAAAGTCAGCGGTTATTAAAAATGTGAAGACGAGAGGGGGGGATTATGGAAACCACGTCTCAGCGGTATGAAACACGTGTGTACGTATTTGAGGATCTGTTGATTGCCTATTCTTTCACATCCACTCATGCTAGTTGTTTATTTTGTGTGTGTGTGTACCACTAGCACTGATGTCCTAGCAGTAGGGGGTCTGTTTTAAACATAGCAAGCAGGAAGTCTGACTCGGGTCTCTCTATCCCTCATTCTAACTGATGATGATGATGATGAACCGGACAGCCATTACTGAGGTAACATAACGTCCTGTTCATCATGTTCTTTCTCACTCTGTGTTTGAGTCCCGGGTCCCTCACAACACGACACGCCCCCGGTTCCACCAGTCAACCACTCAAGTAATGCACAGATTACCTCACACCACTGTCGGCACGACGACTGACCTACTCTTAGCTACAGTACATACTGTTACTGCACAGTCATCAGGATAGCATGTCTTATCATTTTTGTCTGGGAGAGTGAGGCCGGTAGTTATCTAGAGAACATTGTGTGAATACACATAGGTTTTAAAGTCTTAGCTGGTGGTTAAACAGGGTTTCATCTTAAACCAAACCCTCTTTGTCCTATCCTAACCATGACCTCTTGCCACACTAGAGAAATCCCTTCAGTTTGTCCTTATATTTGTCCACAGATGGCCTGGATTTTAGCTGAGCTGGTAGAGGTGGTGGACATGTGTAGAATTTGTGACACCACCACTGATCATGATCGATGTTACATCAAGCGCTTGAAAGTACAGACTAGTGTAGTGAGTTTCCCCATGGATAGTCTACAGTTTGTATGGATCAGCCCTATATCCTACAATTGATGACAAGTTCAGGAATGGAATATGATGGGCATCCATCCTCAAAGAAGATGAGAGAGACTGCATCCAACCCACGTCATCATGGATTGATTAGGTGGTGCTGGTTCTAATGCTGAGGTGGTGAACAGTGGAGCTTTGTAAGAGCTTTATAGTGGGTGTGAAGGCTTACTGCGGGCTTATGTAACTGGTGTTCACAACAGAGCATCAGAACTAGGCCGGGTTCAAAATTCCATTTCAGATCTCGGAGGACAAAGTTTACATTAGGCTGAAAATGTTTGGAAACAATGCTGTTTGTCGTGTAATGATGGCACATGGAGAGGAGAAGGAGGAGCATGGAGGCCGATGAGAGGAAAGCAGAGGGAGAGGGGCAAGTGAGATACAGACGGCAAAAGAGGAAGTGGAATGAAAAGTTGAGAGGATATAACCGAGTAGAGGGAGGGAAATAAAAAATCTAGTTGGGCAGAAAGATCTCGGGAGAGGCACAGAAAAGGAGATGAAAGGAGAGGGAGGAAAATAGTTTCTGAGGATAGCTCGGCCAGGGCAGGCTGAGACCTATAGAGAGAAGGAAAAACAACTTTTCCTACTCTAATCTATCATTTGTTGGCAGCGTGCCACACCTTGTCTGTGTTTCTCAGTTGTTGTTGCAGTCAACACACACGGAACTGAACCCCTTATGAAACCAGAGGGGTATCCTATGACGCAAGTTAGATCTATTAGATTTATAAAGCTAACCAGCTTCAGTACTGCGTACAGTGTATTCGGACACTGACCTTTTCCACATTTTGTTACGTTACAGCCTTACTCTAAAATGGATCAAATCGTTTTTTAATAAACTGAAATATAACATTTTACGTACGAATACAGACCCTTTACTCAGTACTTTCTTGGCAACGATTACAGCCTTGAGTCTTCTTGGGTATGACGCAACAAGCTTGGCACACCTGTTTCTCTCATTCTTCTCTGCAGATCCTCTCAAGCTCTGTCAGGTTGGATGAGAAGTGTCGCTGCAGAGCTATTTTCAGGTCCCTCCAGAAATGTTAGATCTGGTTCAAGTCCGGGCTCTGGCTGGGCCACTCAAGGACATTGAGGCTTGTCCCGAAGCCACTCCTGTGCTGTGTGCTTAGGGTTGTTGTCCTGTTGGAAGGTGAACCTTTGCCCCAGTATGAGGCCCTGAACACTCTGGAGCAGGTTTTCATCAAGGATCTCTCTGTACTTTGCTCTGGTCATCTTTCCCACGATCCTGACTAGTCTCCCAGTCCTTGCCTCTGAACCACTTCCCCACAGCATGATGCTGTTGCCACCATGCTTCACCATAGGGATGGTGCCAGGTTTCCTCCAGACATTACGCTTGGCATTCAGGCCAAAGGGTTCCATCTTGGTTTCATCAGACCAAAGAATCTTGTTTATCTTGGTCTGAGAGTCCTTTCCTTTAGGTGCCTTTTGGCTAACTCCAAGTGGGCTGTCATGTGCCATTCACTGAGGCGTGCCTTCCGTCTGGCCACCAACGTAAAGGAATGATTTGGTGGAGTGCTGCAGAGATGGTTGTCCTTCTGGATGGTTCTCCCATCTCCACATAGGAACTCTGGAGCTCTGTCAGAGTGACCATTAGGTCCTTGGTCAGTGAGGTGACCAAGGCCCTTCTCCCCTGATTTGCTCAGTTTGGCCGGGCGTCCAGCTCTAGGAGTCTCAGTGGTTCCGAACTTCTTCTATTTCTTCTATTTTAAGAATGATAGGTTGAGGAACAATTTTGATTTTATCAATTTTAGAATAAGGCTGTAATGGAAAAAGTCAAGTGGTCTGAATACTTTCCGAATGCACTGCATGTGTGTTTCTGTGTACAGGTGGCCATCTGAAAAACATGCTGTCATCACCCATTCTTTCCTCACTAATATTTCTCCTCTCGTCAGTTCTCTCAGCAAATGCAAACACACACATGACAGAACAACTGAGTCTTTTTGGTTTCGCCTGTAGCAATCTAGTTGTCATATTGGATAATTTATGTTGTCATTTAATAACATCTGTGGAATTAAGGTTTGTTATGCTCATGAGAATACTTTTTTGGAACAGATTTGGGGTCAGTTTCAAGAAACACTCAAATATTTTGAGGGCTCTTCCTGTAATGACTTTCTATTACATAAATCAACTGCGGAGAGGGACGAGGGAAGTAACTGCTGAGAGAGGGATGTTTGTTCTTTTGTGTGTGTGTTAAGGTGTTTTATGTGGGATGTACAGTGTCCTTTTCTGAGGTGGTTGTCGAGCTGGTGATGCCTCATCATGGCAGTGTGCTGAACACATCTGTTATGAGCCCTCCACACCCTGACATCAGCTTACTCAGTAACTCTGGACACTGTGTGTGTTAAGAGAGGATTTGTGTGTGTGTGTGTCTGAGTCTCCTCCCTTCTGCAGGCATGCATCCAGTTCCTATTAATACTAGGTTCTGACCTCTCCTTTATTCTCTCCATCCATCATGCTGAAGACTTGCAGAAAACAGTGAGAGAACAGAGAGAGCAGCAAAACAACAAGCTCGCTCCTCCCCCTCAGCCGCTCCCATTGGCTCAGACACACAGCCTGATCTGGCTGTCATTGGCCAGATGCAGACACACCTCTAGAATCTGTTTGTGTTCTGCAAGAAACATAACTAACAGTCAAGGGAGGGGTGAGATATAGGAGGGTGTGGGAGGGGGGGTGTAGATTGGATATGGGATTCTCGAAAACATCCATTGAACCATTTTCAAAAACTTCTAGGAAATGTGTGTGTGTGTGTGTGTGTGTGAGAGAGAAACCAGGCCAACCTTATTTAGTCAGCAGTATTTATGGGCCCCTGTGCTCAACTGGGGGCGTGTTGTTTCCCCTTTTAAAAAGGTTGGCCAACAACTTGGACTTAAATAACTCCGTACACACACAGTAGATCTTTGTTTAGATAGAAAAAGCAACATCTTCATAGCTGCAATAATGCTAACGATGTTGACTTGTTTTTGTGGTTGAAAAGCCCAACTGTGTAACCAACAGACATGAATCACCGCCTGCTATTCAAGTGTCAATCTGTCAACTTACAGTGCCTTCAGAAAGTATTCACACATTGTGTTGTTACAACGTGAATTTAAAATGGATTACATTTAGATTTTGTGTCATTGATCTACACACCATACCCCGTAATGTCACAGTGGAATTTTGTTTTTATAAATGTTTACAAATGAATTACAAAAGAAAAGTCTTGACCCTTTTGTTATGGCAAGCATACATGAGTACAAATGTTGCTTAACAAGTCACATAGGTTCCATGTACTCACTCAGTGTGCAATAATAGTGGTTCATTTGATATTTGAATGACTACCTGATCTCTGTACCTCACACACAGTTATCTTTAAGGTCCCTCAGTTGAGCAGTGAATTTCAAACAGATTCAACCAGGGAGGTAAAACAAAAATCAGACATTGAAAATCACTGAGTATGGTAAAGTTATTAATAACACTATGGACGGTGTATCAATACACCCAGTTACTATAAAGATTCAGGTCTCCTTCCTAAAAGAAAATGGCTGTGATAGAACTAAGGATGGATCAACAACATTCTAGTTACTCCACAATACTAACCTAATTGACAGAGTGTAATAAAGAAGCCTGTATAGAAGAAAAGTATTCCTAAACATGTATCCTGTTTTGCGAAGACTAGGGAGTTTTTTTTTTAGGATTGAAGGAACTGAATGGCGCTACGCACAGGCAAAATCCTAGAGGAAAACCTGGTTCACTCCACTTTCCAACAGACACTGGGAAACAAATTCACCTTTCAGCAGGAAAATAACCTAAAACTCAAGCCCAAGTATACACCAGAGTTGCTTACCAAGACAACATTGAATGTTCCTGAGTGGCCTAGTTACAGTTTTGACTTAAGTCAGCTTGAGAATCCACTTAAAAATTGCTGTCTAGCAATGATCAACAACCAACTTGACAGAGCTTGGAGAATTCTGAACATAATAATGGGAAAATATTGTACAGTCCAGGTGTGCAAAGCTCTTACCCAATAAGACTAACAGCTGTAATCATTGCAAAGGTGATTCTAATAATAGTATGTCTTGACTCCGGTTGAATACTTATCAAGATACTGTATAATAGTGTTTAATTTTCCATACACTTTTTAAATAAATCTTAAGAATAGTGGCCTAGAAGGTTTGGTGGGGTCTGGTACAGTAGGTCTGTGGAGGGGAACAGAGACTGTGAGAGGACCTGCTTTCTGGTTATCTATTGCTGGTGTTCATAGACTCGGGTGATGGTGGGATTAAGGCCTGTTCGGGTCTTATTTTGAAATCGGAGTGAGATATAGGGAGATTTTGGCCTTGTTCCAATATCTAGGAAATTCATCCGTCTTTCTTTAAGAACAGACTGCTCTGAGAGGGACTGGATTGGTTAGTCCTGGGTCATAGGCAGCTGAGCGGTTCTGGTCTCTATACTCCAGAATAGGTTTGCCACTATGTATCATTGTGTATGTGCTTGCTCATATGTGCATATTATTGCATACCTTTGTGTTCTCTGTCGTGTGTGTGTTGTTCACATAACCCAGTTCAAGGGCGGGGATGTGTGCCACTAGTGTTATGAAAGTGGAGAGCACCGTGTCAACCCATCCTTGTTTACCACTTACCAAGTGTGTGTGTGAGAGAGTGGTATGTGTTATTGATAGCTATTAAAGACCCTTTGGATCACATGCAGGGGTGTGTCAAGGGTGTGTGTGCGCATGTTTCTGTGCGCATATTTTTCACAGAGCACTTCTTGCCAATGTGACCAAGGCTAAAGGTGGAGCCAGGAGACCATAACTCTCATAATCTGAGCTGCTATTCACAATGTCCCCACTGTGGGGGTAAAACACACCTCCATTTTCCATGTTGCTTATAGGGCTGAGAATTTCCAGGGACATCACAATACGATATTATCACAATACTTTAGTGACGATACGATATGTTTTGCGATTCTCAATTCTATATGTATTGCAATTCGAAACGGATTTTATTGTAAGTCGATGTTCCAAACATATTTCTCACCATATGTCTGCTGCAGAGGAACAAGAGAAGCCATGAGAACGTTTTGTTCAGTCATGGAAATGAAAGTGCAGAAAACAAATTGGCTTCCTAATTAAGGTGAACAAGCTATGAAGGTGTGCAGGTACAGCCAACTAGCACCAAAATAACATTGTCGATATGATATCGTCAAAAAGAATATCCTGTACTGTATGGATAATCCCCCCCCCCCCCCCCCCCCCCCCGATCATTATTTGTTTATGGGTGCATTTCACACACGTTTTGCATTCTAATTGGTTTGTAAGGCTGATATGAATGTCCTGCATTATACTTAAGAATCACTTAAACTTTTAAAATGCTCTTTGGCTAGCTTTGCTACCAGCCTATGTCAATGAGCGTTAGCATTCTTGCTAATAACTGATCTGTCCAAAGTAGGTGTTTTTGCAACCATCACAATTAAATATAATCTAAACGACTGTTCAAGCCATAATCAAAACAACATTGTAAGCCTAAAAATGTCTGTTGAATGGGCGCAGATGGCGAATGGAAGTTTTCTCCCAAGGTGGTTGTGGTTTAGAGCAGGCATTCCCAAACTTCTTCACTTGTGGGCCCCCTTCCAACATTGGGGAACATCCTGTGCCCTGTCGATTTCTGTGGGCACAAGCACTGTTCATGACACAAACCCTCACAACCCTCTTGTTAGTGGAGATAATTTAGCAGGGTTGAAGCTTATTTCCTTCAATTCTACACATTTTGTCATGGGGTGCAAAGAACATTTCCTTCAATTCTATACATTTTGCCATGTCATGTGTTCATGTGACATTTGAGTGACAAAAACATTACAACTATCTATGGGGGAAAAAACAAACAAGTCGTTAGGTGACATTGGCTAGTTGATCTGGACATTTCTAACAAGTTATAAATAGACTCCTGCCAACCCCTCGTGTGCCCCACAGTTTGGGAACCACTGGTTTAGGGGACTATTTAGTGACTCTGAGTATTCTTATGTCACTTAACCGGCCACCTTACTGTATGTAACACAACCCCCCCCCCCATCCTTATGTCACTTAACCAGCCACCATACAGTATGCAACACACCCCCCCCCCCATCCTTATGTCACTTAACCAGCCACCTTACTGTATGCAACACAACCCCCCCCCATCCTTATGTCACTTAACCAGCCACCTTACTGTATGCAACACCCCCCCCCCCCCCCCATCCTTATGTCACTTAACCAGCCACCTTACTGTATGCAACACAGCATGGTCAAATAATAAGAATCACAGTAGTTGTCGAGGGTGCAGCAAGTCAGAACCTCAGGAGTAAATGTCAGTTGGCTTTTCATAGCCGATCATTAGGAGTATCTCTACCGCCCCTGCTGTCTCTAGAGAGTTGAAAACAGCAGGTCTGGGACAGGTAGCACGTCCGGTGAACAGGTCAGGGTTCCATAGCCGCAGGCAGAACAGTTGAAACTGGAGCAGCAGCATGGCCAGGTGGACTGGGGACAGCAAGGAGTCATCAGGCCAGGTAGTCCTGAGGCATGGTCCTACGGCTCAGGTCCTCCGAAAGAGAGAATTAGAGAGGGCATACTAAAATTCACACAAGACACCGGATAAGACAGGAGAAGTACTCCAGATATAACAAACTGACCCTAGCCCCGCCGACACAAACTACCGCAGCATAAATACTTGAGGCTGAGACAGGAGGGGTCAGGAGACACTGTGGCCCCATCCGATGATACCTCCGGACAGGGCCAAACAGGAAGGATATAACCCCACCCACTTTGCCAAAGCACATCCCCCACACCACGAGAGCGATATCTTCAACCACCAACTTACCATCCTGAGACAAGGCCGAGTATAGCCCACAAAGATCTCCGCCACGGCACAACCCAAGGGGGGGCGCCAACTCAGACAGGAAGATCACGTCAGTGACTCAACCCACTCAAGTGACGCACCCCTCCCAGGGACGGCATGAGAGCGCACCAGTAAGCCAGGGACTCGAGGCAGAGAATCCCAGTGGAGAGAGGGGAACCGGCCAGGCAGAGACAGCAAGGGCGGTTCGTTGCTCCAGTGCCTTTCTGTTCAGCCACCATACAGTATGCAACACAACCCCCCCCCCCCCCCCCCATCCTTATGTCACTTAACCAGCCACCATACAGTATGCAACACAACCCCCCCCCCATCCTTATGTCACTTAACCAGCCACCTTACTGTATGCAACACAACCCCCCCCCCCCCGTCCTTATGTCACTTAACCAGCCACCATACAGTATGCAACACAACCCCCCCCCCCATCCTTATGTCACTTAACCAGCCACCTTACTGTATGCAACACAACCCCCCCCCCCCCCCCCCCCCCATCCTTATGTCACTTAACCAGCCACCATACAGTATGCAACACACACCCCCCCCCCCCGTCCTTATGTCACTTAACCAGCCACCATACAGTATGCAACACAACCCCCCCATCCTTATGTCACTTAACCAGCCACCATACTGTATGCAACACCACCCCCCCGTCCTTATGTCACTTAACCAGCCACCATACAGTATGCAACACGACCCCCCCCCCATCCTTATGTCACTTAACCAGCCACCATACAGTATGCAACACACACACCCCCCCCCCCGTCCTTATGTCACTTAACCAGCCACCATACAGTATGCAACACAACCCCCCCCCATCCTTATGTCACTTAACCAGCCACCATACAGTATGCAACACAACCCCCCCCATCCTTATGTCACTTAACCAGCCACCATACAGTATGCAACACACACCCCCCCCCCCCCGTCCTTATGTCACTTAACCAGCCACCATACAGTATGCAACACGACCCCCCCCCCCCCCCATCCTTATGTCACTTAACCAGCCACCATACTGTATGCAACACAACCCCCCCCCATCCTTATGTCACTTAACCAGCCACCATACTGTATGCAACACAACCCCCCCCCCCCCCCCCCGTCCTTATGTCACTTAACCAGCCACCATACAGTATGCAACACAACCCCCCCATCCTTATGTCACTTAACCAGCCACCATACAGTATGCAACACCACCCCCCGTCCTTATGTCACTATCCCTCCATGTTGTCAGCCCCCTCCTGTGTTGTGTTTGTGAGAATAGCTGTTGTTCACTCTTGTCTGTGCATGCTGGCTTGTAGAGCTGTTGATTCCATCCCCACCAGATTGCTGTCAGTTGTTTACGTTGTGTGTGACATGCTTGGGCATGTTTGTCTCAAACCTCTAGCAGTATGGCTGTATAGTAGGCCAACATGTCCTGTTCCCCTCACTGTTAGTCAGTGCTGGCCTGTTTCACTACGCATTCTATTCTCTCATTCTGGATGTCTACAAGTTCAACTTGAACCTTTACAGAAACTTTTCACATATAGACATTTTCTTAGTGTTCCATGTTCAGTTACATATACAGTACCAGTTGAAAGTGTGGACACCTACTCATTCCAGGGTTTTTCTTTTTATGTTTATTACAATGTTCTACGTTGTAGAATAATAGTGAAGACATCCAAACTAAAAAAGTGTTAAACAAATCCAAATACATTTGAGATTATTCAAAGTAGCCACCCTTTGCCTTGATGAGAGCTTTGCACACTCTTGGCATTCTCTCAACCAGCTTCAAGAGATGGTCACTTGCTTAATGCGTTTGAGCCAATCAGTTGTGTTGTGACAAGGTAGGGGTGGTATACAGAAGATAAGACTATTTGGTAAAAGACCAAGTCCATTTTATGGCAAGAACAGCTCAAATAAGCAAAGAGAAATGACAGTCCATAATTACTTTAAGACATGAAGGTCAGTCAATTTGGAAAATTAAGAACTTTCTACGTTTCTTCAAGTGCAGTCGCAAAAACCATCAAGCGCTATGATGAAACTGGCTCTCATGAGGACCTTTCATGGTCGAATTGCTGCAAAGAAACCACTACTAAAGGACACCACTAAGAAGAAGGGACTTGCTTGGGCCAAGAAACACGTGCAATGGACATTAGACCGGTGAAATCTATCCTTTGGTCTGATGAGTCCAAATGTGAGACTTTTGGTTCCAACCGCCAAAATTTGAGAGACGCAGAGTAGGTTGAACGCAGAGTAGGATGATCTCCGCATGTGTGGTTCCCACCGTGAAGCATGGAGGAGGTGGTGTGGGGGATGCTTTGCTGGTGTCACTCAGTGATTTATTTCAAATTCAAGCACACTTAACCAGGATGGCTACCACAGCATTCTGCAGTGATAAGCCATCTCATCTGGTTTGCGCTTAGTCCCACTATCATTCGTTTTTCAACAGGACAATGACGCAACACACCTCCAGTGTAAGATGACCTGGTCTCCGCTAACACCTGACCTCAACCCAATTGAGATGGTTTGGGATGAGTTGGACCACGGACTGAAGGAAAAACAGCCAACAAGTGCTCAGCATATGTGGGAACTCCAAGACTGTTGAAAAAGCATTCCAGGTGAAGCTTGTTGAGAGAATGCCAAGAGTGCAAAGCTCATCAAGGCAAAGGGTGGCTATATTGAAGAATCTCCAACATAAAATAGTTTGATTTGTTTTAATGCTTTTTTGGTTACTACATGATTCCATGTGTGTTATTTCATAGTTTTTATGTCTAAACTATAATTCTATAATGTAGGAAATAGGCCAAATAAAAACATTTTTTGAATGAGTAGGTGTGTCTGAACTTTTGACTGGTACTGTATATGTCTGTCTACATTGCCTGCATAAATCCTCATACATAGTACAGTAGGCTACCACTTTTTTTCTGTGTACCTCTTTTGTGCGGAGTGGATTTGGGTACCGTGTCCACACCTTATATGAAGATGTGTTGGTCATTCCTCAGAGGAGAGATCCTGTCAGGCGAAGCTTCTACAGCACACACACAGCCACAGAGCAGAACATACCGAAAACTCACTGGGTCGTTCCATCTCAAAAAGCACAAGAAAGTGGATTGACACCCACTATCTCAGATTTTTCGGAAATCGCTTCTGTAGTTCAAGCAGACATTATTTTGTTGAAATGTAGTTGGATATCTGAGAAATGTAAGATAATTGATCGGGGGGGAGGGGGGGGGGCAAATGCAAATAGTCTGGGTAGCCATTTTGATTAGATGTTTAACATGTTGGTATTACAGACTAGGACAGGGAGAAGTTGAAAATGTCAGTGAAGACACTTTCCAGTTGGTCAGCGCATGCTCGCAGTGCACGTTCTGGTAATACATCTGGCCCTGCGGCCTTGTGAATGTTGACCTGTTTAAAGGTCTTACTCACATCAGCTGCGGAGAGCGTGATCACACAGTCTTCCGAAACAGCTGGTGCACTCATGCATGTTTCAGTGTTAATTGCCTCGAAGCGAGCATAGAAGTAGTTTGGCTTGTCTGGTAGGCTCGTTTCACTGGGCAGCTCTCGGCTGTGCTTCCCTTTGTAGTATTTAATGGTCTGCAAGCCCTGCCACATCTGACGAGCGTTCGAGCCGGTGTAGTACGATTCGATCTTAATCCTGTTTTGATGCTTTGCCTGTTTGATGGTTCGTCGGAGGGCATAGCGGGATTTCTTATAAACTTCCGGGTTAGAGTCCCACTCCTTGAAAAAGCGGCAGATCTAACCTTTAGCTCTGTGCAGATGTTGCCTGTAATCCATGGCTTCTGGTTGGGGTATGTATGTACAGTTACTGTGGGGACGATATCATCGATGCACTTATTGATGAAGCCAATGACTGATGTGGTGTGCTCCTTAATGCCATCGGAGGAATCCCGGAACATATTCTTGTCTGTGCTAGCAAAACAGTCCTGTAGCTTAGCATCTGCTTCATCTGACCAATTTTTTTTATTGATCTAGTCACTGGTGCTTCCTGCTTAATTTTGCTTGTAAGCAGGAATCAGGAGGATAGTAATATGGTCAGATTTGCCAAATGAACGGCAAGGGAGAGCTTTGTATGCGCCTCTGTGTGGAGTAAAGGTGGTCCAGAGGGTGTTTTTTTTCCTCCTCTGGTTGCACATTTAACATGCTAATAGAAATGAGGTAAAACATATTTAAGTTTCCCTGCATTAATGTCCCTGGCCACTAGGCTGGCACTAAGACTGCACTCAATGAGCTATATTCTGCCATAAGCAAACAGGAAAACGCCGCCTGTGGGTGAGCGACTCCATGAAACATAAGATATCACATTTTTGAACATCCGATTTGGATTCCAAAAAATTCTAACATTGGGTAAGACATGAGGATTTTAAAGAAATGGTCAAAAGCCACCCACGGACAAGCCACAGCTCATGCCAATCCCACCCCAACAGCGAGTATACAGTATCAGTTCTCTACGTACATATCCCAACCAAAAGCCATGGATTACAGGGAACATCCGCACTGAGCTAAAGGCTGGAGCTGCCGGTTTCAAGGAGCAGGACATTAATCCACACACCTGTAAGATATCCCGCTACGACCTCCGACAAACCATCACAGGCAAAGTGTCAATACAGGACTAGGATCGAGTCCTGTTACGCTTGCTCTGACGCTATCAAGGTTTTCAAAAGGAAACCCAACCGCAAGATGCCCAGTGACGCGAGCCTACCAGACGAGCTAAATGCCTTCTTGCTCTCTTCGAGGCAAGCAACATTTTAACCATGCATGGGAGCACCAGCTGTTCTGGACGACTGTGATCACGTTCTCCATAGCCAATGTGAGGAAGATCTTTAAACAGGTTAACATTCACAACGCCACAGGGCCAGACGGATTACCAGGATGCGTACTCCGAGCATGCGCTGACCAGCTGGCAAATGTCTTCACTGACATTTTCAACCTCTCCGTGATGTTTCAAGCAGACCACCATATTGTTTTAGATCGAACCTTCCCCCCAGGCCTGGCCTGGCCTAGCCCAAACCAACACCCCAACTATTTCCTATTGCTCCTGACCTACAGTGCCTTCAGAAAGATTTCACACCCCTTGACTTTAACATGTTTTTCCCCCTTGTTACAGACTGAATTAATTGATTAAATATAGATGTTTTGTCACTGGCCTACACCCAATACCCCATAATGTCAAAAATGAAATTATGTTTTTTGAAATGTTTACTACTTAATTAAATGAAAAGCTGAAATGTCTTGAGTCAATAAGTATTCAACCCCTTTGTTATGGCAAGCCTAAATACGTTCACACTCTGTGCAATAATAGTGGTTTGCATTATTTTTGAATGTCTACCTCATCTCTGTACCTGACACATACCATTAGCTGTAAGGTCCCTCAGTTGAGCAATGCATTTAGAACATAGATTCAACCACAACGATCAGGGAGGTAAAAATAAAAAAGCGGACATTGAATATCTCTGAGTATGGTGAAGTTATTAATAACACTTTAATAATACTATCAATACACCCAGTCAAGACAAAGATACACGTCTTCTTCCTAACTCAGTTGCCAGAGGAGAAGGAAACTGGTCCAGGGATTTCACCAATCGTGTGTGTGTGTGTGTGTGTGGGGGGGGGGGGGGGCTGATGTAGTTTGTGTTCATTAGACATGAGCCCCCCTAGTCCCTGCTGGTTTAAACTAGTTCCTCTGTCATTGTGGGATATAGCGCGGTGGCTTGACTACACAAAGCAGTTAGTAATAACAGAGGCCTTCCCTCTGCACAGGATAGGGACATGACGGGGGGTGGGGGAGACATGGCAGGACTGAAGTGGGGTGGGTGGTGGCAGGGTAGAACTGGGGTGGGGTGATCGGTGGGAGGGGAGGTGTACATTGTTGGACTTTGGGGGCGGGGGGGCAGAGTAGGACTAGGACCGCATAGCATTATTCACATCAGAGGGTTACCTACCTAGCAGCCATGGTACTGCTGCACTACAGCATTGGGTGGTGTTCTATGATAGTTTTAGGCTCCATGCTCTCACGTGTTTCATGTGTTGCTGCCATGCTATGTTGTTGTCTTATGTCTCTCTTTATGTAGTGTTGTGTTTATGTAGTGTTGTGGTGTCTCTTGTTGTGATGTGGGTTTTGTCCTATATTTGTATTTTATTCGGTCTTCATTGTAAATAAGAATTTGTTCTTAACTGACCTGCCTAGTTAAATTAAGGTTATATACATAAATAAAAAACGTGTAGTGTGTTCCAAATCAAAGTTTATTTGTCACGTGTACAGAATACAACACCTTGCAGTGAAATGCTTACTTCCAGGCTCTAACCAATCGTGCAAAAAAGGTAATAGGTGAACAATGGGTAAGTTAAAAAAAACAAAAAACAGTAGCTAGCTATATACAGGCACCGGTTAGTCGGGCGGATTGAGGTATTATGTAGATATGGTTAAAGTGACTGCATATATGATAAACAGAGTAGCAGTAGGGTAAAAGAGGGGTTGGTGTATGGTGGGACACAATGCAGATAGCCCGGTTAGCCTATGTGCGGGGGCACTGATTGGTCGGGCCAATTGAGGTAGTATGTACATGAATGTATAGTTAAAGTGACTATGCATATATGATAAACAGAGTAGCAGCAGTGTAAAAGAGGGCTTGGGGGGGGCACACAATGCAAATAGTCTGGGTAGCCATTAGTAAAAACTGTTGAAGCTTTTTTGTCCTAGACATGATGCTCCGGTACAGGGTGCAGAACTTTTTGAGGATCTCAGGACCCATGCCACATCTTTTTAGTTTCCTGAGGGGGAATAGGCTTTGTCGTGCCCTCTACACGACTGTCTTGGTGTGTTTGGGCCATTCTAGTTTGTTGGTGATGTGGACACCAAGGAACTTGAAGCTCTCAACCTGCCACACTACAGCCCCGTCGATGAGAATGGGGGCGTGCTCGGTCCTCCTTTTCCTGTAGTCCACAATCATCTACTTTGTCTTGGTTACGTTGAGGGAGAGGTTGTTATTCTGGCACCACCCGGCCAGGTTTCTGACCTCCTCCCTATAGGCGGTCTCATCGGTGATCGGACAACAGTCATGTCGTCTGCAAACTTAATGACGGTGTTAGAGTTATGCCTGACCATGCAGTCGTGGGTGAACAGGGAGTACAGGAAGGGACTGAGCATGCACCCCTGAGGGGCTCCTGTGTTGCGGATCAGCGTGGCAGATGTGTTGCTTCCTACCCTCACCTCCTGGGGGCGGCTCGTCAGGAAGTCCAGGATCCAGTTGCAGAAGGAGGTGTTTAGTCCCAGGATCCTTAGCTTAGTGATGAGCTTTGAGGGTACTATGGTGTTGAAAGCTGAGCTGTTGTCATTGAATAGCATTCTCATGTAGGTGTTCCTTTTGTCCAGGTGGGAAAGTGCAGTGTGGAGTGCAATAGAGTGCATCATCTGTGGATCTGTTGGGGCGAATTGGAGTGGGTCTAGGGTTTCTGGGATAATGGTGTTGATGTGAGCCATGACCAGCCTTTCAAAGCACTTCATGGCTACGGACGTGAGTGCTACGGGTTTGTAGTCATTTAGGCAGATTGCCTTCGTGTTCTTGGGCACAGGGACTATGTTGGTCTGCTTGAAACATGTTGGTATTACAGACTCAATCAGACCTGTTTAAAGTTCAACATGTAGGTATGGTCAGTGTTCCAGTGTAGTAGATGGAGAAGTGGTGATGAAAGACAGAGAGAGAGTGAATGAGAGAACGGGAGTGTGTGGGGAAGAGATGAAGACATGAAAGTATTGATCGAGAGAAATAGAAAGCTGTAATGTGAGAGAAGTAGAGAAAGTGTGTGCTGTTTGGTTCCAGAGGAAGTGGTGTGTGTGTGTGTGTGTGTGTGTGTTACCCTGACAGGATGACAAAGTAGATAGAGTGGGTTAGAGGTGGTCTCCGCCTGGAGGGGAAGTCCCTTCTCTCAGCAGCCAGCTGTGTACTTGTCTGTGTGACATACTGTATACACACACGCACATACGTGCACAGAATGTGTGTTCTGGATGATGTACAGTGGGGCAAAAAAGTATTTAGTGAGCCACCAATTGTGCAAGTTCTCCCACTTAAAAAGATGAGGCCTGTAATTTTCATCATAGGTACACTTCAACTATGACAGACAAAATGAGAAAAAAAATCCAGAAAATCACATTGTAGGATTTTTTATGAATTTATTTGCAAATTATGGTGGAAAATAAGTATTTGGTCACCTACAAACAAGCAAGATTTCTGGCTCTCACAGACCTGTAACTTCTTCTTTAAGAGGCTCCTTTGTCCTCCACTTGTTACCTGTATTAATGGCACCTGTTTGAACTTGTTATCAGTATAAAAGACACCTGTCCACAACCTCAAACAGTCACACTCCAAACTCCACTATGGCCAAGACCAAAGAGCTGTCAAAGGACACCAGAAACAAAATGGTAGACCTGCACCAGGCTGGGAAGACTGAATCTGCAATAGGTAAGCAGCTTGGTTTGAAGAAATCAACTGTGGGAGCAATTATTAGGAAATGGAAGACATACAAGACCACTGATAATCTCCCTCGATCTGGGGCTCCACGCAAGATCTCACCCCGTGGGGTCAAAATGATCACAAGAACGGTGAGCAAAAATCCCAGAACCACACGGGGGGACCTAGTGAATGACCTGCAGAGAGCTGGGACCAAAGTAACAAAGCCTACCATCAGTAACACACTACGCCGCCAGGGATTCAAATCCTGCAGTGCCAGACGTGTCCCTCTGCTTAAGCCAATACATGTCCAGGCCCGTCTGAAGTTTGCTAGAGAGCATTTGGATGATCCAGAAGAAGATTGGGAGAATGTCATATGGTCAGATGAAACCAAAATATAACTTTTTAGTAAAAACTCAATATGTCGTGTTTGGAGGACAAAGAATGTAGAGTTGCATCCAAATAACACCATACCTACTGTGAAGCATGGGGGTGGAAACATTATGCTTTGGGGCTGTTTTTCTGCAAAGGGACCAGGACGATTGATCCGTGTAAAGGAAAGAATGAATGGGGCCATGTATCGTGAGATTTTGAGTGAAAACCTCCTTCCATCAGCAAGGGCATTGAAGATGAAACGTGGCTGGGTCTTTCAGCATGACAATGATCCCAAACACACCGCCCGGGCAACGAAGGAGTGGCTTCGTAAGAAGAATTTTCAAGGTCCTGGAGTGGCCTAGCCAGTCTCCAGAGCTCAACTCAATAGAAAATCTTTGGAGGGAGTTGAAAGTCCGTGTTGCCCAGCAACAGCCCCAAAACATCACTGCTCTAGAGGAGATCTGCATGGATATATATATTTTAAAAAATACACACACACACTGCCTGCCTTTCTCTGTAGCTGTGGCAAAAGTCTGGCTGTTATTGTAGGCAGCTGGTGGTGGGCTTTCCTGTCTAAACAGCCCCAACCGCTGAGGTGGCAGAGCTGTGGAAATAGAGGAAGAGAGAAAAAGGGGGAGGGAGAGAGAGTGGGTGAGACAGGGCTCCAGACTAAACATTTTCCCTAGTTTTTCAGTTGGTGGCACCAGCCAATGATATGTTCTCACCCAATTTATCTGCGGCATCATGCAATAGAAAACATGTATCATCATATGAAGTTATTCACAGTGCTTTATTAAAATGTGTAATAGGTTACTGAGAAATAAGTTCATCTTTTCTTGTTGGGATTCAGAATAGGTTCATGTGCAACCAAATAGTTATTGTCATGCATTTCTTTGGTTCAATAGAAATAAATGTATGTGTACTAATATCAAAGATGGTGAATTAGCCCCAAATCGGGCTAATTCACCACCGGAGTAATTGGAAACTCAAAACACATTATCTAGATTGCTTACTCTAAATATAATACCCACTGCTAGTAGTTATGTACTAATCTAACAGTAAATATAATACCCACTGCTAGTAGTCATGTACTAATCTAACAGTGAATATAATACCCACTGCTAGTAGTCATGTACTAATCTAACAGTAAATATAATACCACCGCTAGTAGTCATGTACTAATCTAACAGTAAATATAATACCCACTGCTAGTAGTCATGTACTAATCTAACAGTAAATATAATACCCACTGCTAGTAGTCATGTACTAATCTAACAGTAAATATAATACACACTGCTAGTAGTCATGTACTAATCTAACAGTAAATATAATACCCACTGCTAGTAGTCATGTACTAATCTAACAGTAAATGTAACATCCAAAACAGCTGCCCGATGAGGCCTTTGCAATTGCAAAGCACATAATAATTTAGCATGCTCCATATCCCAAACCCATTTCATACAAATTATACCTACAGAAAGCTGAGAACCGCATCTCTTCAACGGTGACAACATGATAGCTGTGTTTTGCCAGCAATATGATTTTTTTTCTTTTTCAAGCATTTCTTACCCCAGGAAAGGAGAGACGAAGTGGCTAGCTTGACACAGCAGCTAGCACCAGGGAAAGAGATACAGGGGCAGGCAGACACCAATACAGGAATCATGAGGATAATGTACTTCTACTGTTCGACCAAATCATGGTTTATCCTCCTATGAGGGTACCATAGGATGTACCGATGTGACCAGTTAAAATTGAAACTGGCACAATCATGTCAAAGGGTTGCAAAATGCGATCAATGTTCGCAGTCTGTGGCCCTGGAGTAGAGCGGCAGGTTCAGTGGGGTGACCACTAAGCCTGAGAGAGGGAGGATGGGATCCATACTGGGCCAAAGCAAGGGCAGGGGAGACGGGTGAGGGCCAATGAGGTCTTCCTCTTGTCCCTGACAGAGGATACACACACGGACGCTCCCCAGCTCACGTGAAACCATGTAACCCCCTCCAGCCACCCACTGAGGTTATGAGAGGCAACTGAGGCGCCCCACGGCCCTGTCCTCTCGCCTCCTTCCTCTTTACGTGGTTTACACTCGCTTCCCTTGTCCCAACACTGGGGTCTCCATTCATTCGGACTCACATTACATTATTTACACAGTAGCCTAGGTCCTATAAACACACTTTCCCCCTCCAAGTAAAATCACAGAATGGGTTTATGGTACTGTACGAATACCCCCCTGCCCTCACACTCATTGAATGGACACTGCTAGGCTATGTAAACAAGATGTTGCATAAACTAAGTCCTGGCTGACTGAGTCAGGCCTGGGGCCCAAAGGTCACACTCACATAACCTGTAATGAAGCACTGAAGACTACATCTGTAGTGGAAGTTAGAGAGGAACTGGGGACTGGGTGTTTGTGTTCACTCTTATTGCTTGGTCTGTGTTTTCCACTGTAGATTGTTTTGGTTGATCTTCATATTGTCATCAGTACCACTGTCAGTGTTCCAAGTGGGGGAATCGGCCAGCCCCATCCCTCAGCGAGCCTACTTACAAAAACAAGTGGCAGGTTTACCATTTTTGTAGTTTTTCAAAGAAGTGAAATAAGGTGATTGCATTGAAGAGAGTAAGTGAATAAGGGAGATTCTACATAAAGATAAAGCATAGAGAAATAAAGGCAGAAGGAGAAAGGGAAAACCGAGGGAGGCCATAGAGTTAGCAGGCGTGGTTGTGTTGGCAGGTAGCCTGCGCAGCTGCTTCATACAAGGCCCCTACACAGCAGGAAGGGGATGGTGCGTGTATGAACACACGCCCATATAACTCTCTAGGCTGGAGAACTGAGCCTCCCTTCATTGTGTTTTGGTTGTGCTCTAGTCCTTCACCTCTGTGTGTGTGTGTGTGTGTGTGTGTGTGTGTGTGTGTGTGTGTGTGTGTGTGTGTGTGTGTGTGTGTGTGTGTGTGTGTGTGTGTGTGTGTGTGTGTGTGTGTGTGTGTGTGTGTGTGTGTGTGTGTGTGTGTGTGTGTGTGTCTCCTTATGGAGGTGTATGTACTGTGTTATCAGAATGCTGTGTAACTTATTCAGAAGCAGGACTCATTGTCCCAGCCTCTCTTCTGATAGTGTTGTTCGCACACAGAACCTCCATGCCACTCTAGACTTTTTTCTGTTAAAGGTAGGGCCAAGCGTTCTGCGGAAGAGTTTGGGGAACGGAATTCTGAGAAGCCCTGTCCTACTGGTGATGCCATGGTCCAAAGACTGGTGATGAAGACACGGGACACTTGAATGATGATGTGAAATGCTCTCTGTCTGTGTGTGTGCAGGGAATGCAGGGACCGCAGGGAATGAAGGTCTCAGTGGCAAACCAAGGGGGGTTCAAATGGAACTTGATTTGGTAGGGCATTTTTAAATCTGGGTGTGTTTCGCTCACAAACAAACAAACACACCCTCTCTTCATGGAACACTATTCTGCTGACCCAGCAGGACAGCACAGAGGAACGTTGGGAGCCTTCGTCATGGTGACAGGTCCCCAATTCTGACTCTGGGTCCTTTATTAAAAGCCATCCTTCTCTGTCCTTCCCTTCTCAGAACCATAGGTCTGCCCCTAACGAAGGGGGTGGGGACCCTTTCAACTGAAGTAAACTTAAAAGAAAGCCTCCATAAGTAGCATAACACCTAGCGTTAACATGAATGCTAACCCCATTAGCCTTGGAAACTATGACACGGCATGCTCTTTAGCATTAGCCTAGCTTAGCCTCATCACAGCTAGACAAACTAATGGAAATAGTGAATGGGGAGAGAAATGGCATTGCTATAAGGTCACACGCTGGCATTCCAGCAGGGGTTCTTTGTAGAACCGCCAATGTTCCATTCACTAGCCATGTAAACCCTGGTGATGGAGTGCTGATGTCATGATGTCGGCTTGCTGGTGTTCTGTTAGCGTCCTGTGAGCGTTTTTGTGAGGCCTCGTTTCCTCACTGCTTCCTGTTCGGAAAGCAGTAGGGGTGTGTTCCTCTTCCTTCCTGACCCCTGAACTCTTTATCTCAGTCACTCTTACCTCAACTTTACCAACAGTTGCACTGTACTGTGGGTTTGTGGGTGCCACTTTACTGTGGGTGTGTGGGTGCCACTTTACTGTGGGTGTGTGGGTGCCACTTTACTGTGGGTGTGTGCGTGCCACTTTACTGTGGGTGTGTGCGTGCCACTTTACTGTGGGTGTGTGCGTGCCACTGTACTGTGGGTGTGTGCGTGCCACTGTACTGTGGGTGTGTGCGTGCCACTGTACTGTGTGTGCGTGCCACTTTACTGTGGGTGTGTGTGCCGTTGTGCATGTTTGCAGCTAATGTCTACAAAATAAGTTATGTGACTCACAGAGAATGAAACTTCTGAGAAAGAGCCAGATGAACGAAAAATATAAGAAAGGAGCGATGTCACAGCCCGTGAAAAAGTTTGTTACGTCAACAGGATATAGCCGGTGTAAGCAGTACAGTGAAATGCTTACTTGCCTGCTCTTTCCCAACAATGGCAGCATTCAATATCAAAGGTCAAAATAAGATGAAATAAAAACGTGTGCGTTTTATACAGGGTCAGAAGCAGTACCGTATCAATGTGCAGGGATACTTGTACATATCTACCTCAATTATCACAAGTCAGCTGAGAACCCTGTAGTTACAGGGTTCTCTGTCCCTGTAACATCAAACAGCTGCCGCCATGGCTCAGCTTGGTGGGTCAAGGCCTCTGGTCTGTTACCACTGACGCACAGTGCCTCCAGACCAGATTAAGTCACCTCCAGTGAACAGTGGTGTGTGTGACATCAGTGATACCCTAGCATGAGGTCATAAGTCAACACAGAAGGATATATGAACCTGGGCCCAGATAAACATTTGTTTTAGCTTGCTTGGTGCGCCAGTAGGGATTTTACTTTAGGATCAATGGAAAGGTATTTTTTATTTTATTTTACCCCCCTTTCTCCCCAATTTCGTGGTATCCAATTGTTTTTAGTAGCTACTATCTTGTCTCATCGCCACAACTCCCGTGCGGGCTCGGGAGAGACGAAGGTTGAAAGTCATGCGTCCTCCGATACCCAACCAAGCCGCACTGCTTCTTAACACAGCGCGCATCCAACCCGGAAGCCAGCCGCACCAATGTGTCGGAGGAAACACTGTGCATCTGGCAACCTTGGTTAGCGTGCACTGCGCCCGGCCCGCCACAGGAGTCGCTGGTGCACGATGAGACAAGGATATCCCTACCGGCCAAGCCCTCCCTCATGCTAGGCCAATTGTGCGTCGTCCCACGGACCTCCCGGTCTCGGCCGGTTGCGACAGAGCCTGGGCGCAAACCCAGGGTCTCTGGTGGCACAGCTGGTGCTGCAGTACAGCGCCCTTAACCACTGCGCCACCCGGGAGGCCCGGAAAGGTCTTTTAATGTGTAAACTCGCTGCCACGGTCAAGCTAAATGACTGCACCTAGAGACAGAGAGGTAAGAGAGAGAGAGCGAGGGGGATGATTTGGGGACAGAGGGGCATGTGGTTGGGGTCATCAGTGGATTGTGGGACTGATGGGCAGTCTCCAATCTAGGCCTTCTGGAACATTCTCTGGCTGTGGCCGTAGACATCTGTCATCGCTGTGGGGACCATGTTTTTGTGTACTGCTGTTGGCACCGTGGCAACCAGAGGTGTCTGACAGGACCTGTCTCTCACCCTTAGTTAGAATTCAGTCCTGTAGACCTGTCAGGCAAGCTCTGGATACGTGACACACACTTAATGAATGTATGTGCACTGATGTTCCTCTGCCAATGTACCCATAGAACCCATGTACCCGTTGTGGAGCCTCATGAAAAACCACTTCTACTCTATTTATCTGAAGTTCTCTTCATGTGTCCACGTGCTGTTATTCATAGTAAGAATCCGCTCCTTCCATGTCTGTCAGTCACCCCTCTGGCCTGCTCAGAGCAGACGGAGGACCTCTCTATCTCTGGCTAGAGAGAAGAGCGCGAGAGGGCAGAAGGGGGAGAGGGAGAAAATAGAGATGTGCGAAGAGAATGATGGAGAAAAACGAGAAATGGAGACAACCACAGTCTGAGAGACTGATAGAGAGAAAGAAAGGGAGAATGGGAAAGAGGGCTAAAGATGTGGTCTCACCACAACCCTCTCCTAAAAAAAAAACATTTTCTCTGAAAAGCTGAACTTGCTGTTTGTCCCCAAACACCCTTCTGCTCAGCCCACAAACAGGCTTCTTTTCCTAAACACAAACTGCACAACACTACCTCAGAGCAAACAACATTCTCCTGCACAACCCACTAAACAAAAACAGACCCAACACTGAAAATACAATTCCTGGTCGCCAGAGTATAAAATGCTTTTCAAGAAGTGTTTTCGTGTTTGCTGATTGGTGAAATGTTTGGAAAACACTTTTCTTATTTTGTACACTTGTTTCTATATTGAGCCAACTGTACAATTACTTAGTTGTAGGAGTGTCAGTGGGTGGGTAGTTCTTGACATCACAATTTGGTTTTGTCTAGATAAAGATATTTAGAAGCAAAGTTAGAACTAAATAACGACCCAGAATAGCCACAAACGTGAGCTTAAATGCATTTCTTTTGTCTCTAGTTTGACCAGGGGGAGATGTGACCTGGTCCAGCTGGGGTAGAGGAACTAGTTTCTCAGACGAGGCCTACTCTGGCTGGTTTTGGGGTGGGGGGGTGGATAGCAGGGTTGAAGTGGGGTTTTCATGTCTGGTGTCCAGGCAGTATCCAGATAGTGTTGTGTTCCCTGCTGTAGGCAGTATGTGTGACAGCAGTGGAGGCTGATGAATTTGCTGGTATTTGAGCCTGAGCATCTGGTTCTTTTGAGTAGGCCTGCTATTCATCAAACTGAAGCAAAGTCTGCAGGGAGGGGAAAAAACACTATGCTATGTAGGTTAACTCCCCTTAACTCTCTCTCTTCCCTTTCTAGCTCTCTCTTGGTCCCTCACTCTGTTATTCAAAGTCCTGTTTGTTCAGGGAGTTGTACAGCGCCCTAAAGGGGAGAGAGAGGGAGAAGAGGTGGGATGGTAGAATGTACAGCCCAGTTGCGTCTCTGGTGTGTCAAATAAAAAAAAATGGTTCTGGTATTTTGTTGCACAATCAGAGAAGCACCTGTTGTTGTTCTCCATTTTAAGAACAAGTCTACTCATTGTAATGTAGATCATTAAGCTTTTCAGGGAATCTGTTTTTCTTAGAAAGACTTGGAAGATAAAGGGTCTGTTGACACAAGCTAGCTCACTCAAGTTGAATGGTTGGATATTTCCCAGTGCAATGGTGTCGAGTTGATAAACACTCTTTGTTTTATAAACATTTTTGAAAGGTGGTGGCCGGAAGAAATATCAAATTTACATAAGTATTCACACCCCTGAGTCAATACTTTGTAGAAGCACCTTTGGCAGCTATTACAGCTGAGTCTTTCTGGGTACGTCTCAGCTTTCTACACCTGGACTGTGCAACATTTGACCATTTATTATTTTCATAATTCTTCAAGCTCTGTTAAGTTGGTTGTTGATCATTGCCAGACAACCATTTTCAGGTCTTGCCATAGCTTTTCAAGTAGATTTAAGTCATCTGTAACTTGGCCACTCAGGAACATTCACTGTCTTGGTAAGCAACTCCAGTGTATATTTGGCCTTGTGTTTTAGGATATTGTCCTGCTGAAAGGTGAGTTAATCTCCCAGTGTCTGGTGGAAAGCAGACTGAACCAGGTTTTCCTCTAGGATTTTGCCTGTGCTTAGTTCCATTCTGTTTATTTTTTATCCTGAAAAACTCCCCAATCCTTAACGATTACAAGCATACCTATAAGATGATGCAACCACCACTATGCTTGAAAATATGGTGAGTAGTACTCTGTTGTTTTGGATTTGCCCCAAACATAACACTTTGTATTCAGGACAAAAAGTTAATTGCTCTGCCAAATGTTTTGCAGTATTACTTCAGTGCCTTATTGAAAACAGGATGCATGTTTTGGAATAGTTTTGTTCTTTACAGGCTTCCTTCTTTCACTCTAAGTTAGTATTGTGGAGTAGCTACAATGTTGTTGATCCATCCTCATTTTCTCCTATCACAACCATTTAAACTATGTAACTGTTTTAAAGTCACCATAGGCCTCATGGTGAAATCCCTGTGCAGTTTCCTTCCTCTCCGGAAACTGAGTTAGGAAGGACACCTGTATCTTTGTCGTGACTGGGTGGTTGATACATCATCCAAAGTGTAATTAATAACCACCATGCTCAAGGTATATTCAAGTGTCTTTTTTTTATTTATTTGACTTTTATGTATCTACCAATTTAAAAGTGCTCTTCTTTGCATGGCATTGAATCTGTGTTTGAAATTCTCTGCCAGACTGAGGGACCGTATGTGTGGGGTACAGAGATGAGGTACTCATTCAAAAATCATGTTAAACACTATGATTGAACACAGAGGGAGTCCATGCAACTTATGTGACTTGTTAAGCACCTTTTTACTCCTGAACATATTTAGGCTTGGCATAACAAAGGGGTTGAATAATTTCAAAAAACAGAATTCTACTTTGACAATGTGGGATGTTGTGTGTAGACCAGTGACCACAAAAATCTCAATTTAATCAATGCAGAAAGGCACTGTACATGCATATTTGAGTATTTGTTATTTAAATGCTCAGAAAATAATTATTTTAAAATAATGTGTCCAAAATCAAGTACTTATATTGGAAGTATTTGAAAGTATTTTCAAACAACCTCCTATTAATAGCCTACTGTTTTAAAGTATTTTAAAATACCTGGGTTACATGCATGGGAGTGTATCAGATACTTCCAAATGTCTTTGAAAGTAATGAAATGCCCTAAAAAGTATTTGAACCCGGGTCTGGTTCATTCCACCAGCAGTCTCATTGACAAAAACAACGATCAGCGAGAACGCTCCGAGGCAGTCAAGGGCAAGTAAGAAATGGATGTACCAGAAGAAGAGAAAGACCGACAAGCGAGGGTGACGGAAGAGGGATGGGAGATAAGGGTGTGAGGAAAGAAATTGATTGACAGAAAAGACTGAAAACAACTTGAAGTTAGTCTTTCCAGGTACTGGTAGAACATATTGTTTTAGATTGAACCTCCCTCCCTGACCCAGTCTGTAATACCTACTGCCCCTCCCAGGCCTGGTCTAGCCCAAACCAACACCCCAACTATTTCCTAAAAGTTTTCACACCCCTTGACTTTTTCCACATTTTGTTGTTACCGCCTGAATTTAAAATGGATTAAACTGAGATGTTTGTGGTCACTGGCCTAGACACAATACACCATAATGTCAAAGCAGAATTATGTTTTTGGACATTTTTACAAATGTAATAAAAAATGAAAAGCTGTAATGTCTTGAATCTAATTATTCAACCCCTTGTTATGGCATGCCTAAAATAGGTTCAGAAGTAATCATGTGGTTATGTCACATAAGTTGCATAGACTCGCTCTGTGTGCAATAATAGTGTTTAACATGATTTTTCAATGACTACCTCAAGGACGAGGATGTTTATGATAAAAAGAAAAGAAAAAGAGCTAAGCACAGGAAAAATCCTTGAGGAAGACCTGGTTCAGTCTGCCTTCCAACAGACACTGAAAACAAATTCACCTTTCAGCACGACAATAACCTAAAACACAAGGCCAAATCCAGTTTACACTGGAGTTGCTTACCAAGACGACATTTAATGTTCCTGAGGGGCCTAGTTATTATTTTGACTTAAATCATCTTGAAAATCTATTGCAATACTTGAAAATGGCTATCTAGCAATGATCAACAACCAACTTGACAGAGCTTGAAGAATTTTTTTAAAGAATGTGAAAATATTGTACAATCCAGATGTGCAAAGCTCTTAGACTTACCAAGAAAGACTCACAGCTGTAATCACTGCCAATGGTGATTCTAACATCTATTGACTCAGGTGTGTGAACACTTATGTAAATTAGATACTGTATTTCATTTTCAACACATTTTCAACGTTTCTAAAAACATGTTTTCACTTTGTCATTATGGGTTATTGTATGTAGATGGGTGAGAAAACAAATATATTTAATCCATTTTGAATTCATGCTGTTAACACAACAAAATGTGGAATAAGTCAAGGGGTATGAATACTTTCTGAAGGCACGGTTTTTCTCTCCCTTGCTCTCTATTTATTTAATTTTCTATCTATCCCTCAGATGATTTGTACCTCTCACTTTATGCTCCTCTGTTCCATACCTCCACTGTGATGTAACACACTGTGCCAAACATGTTTTCCTGAATGCAACACACATAGATACCCTAATCATTTGCTGCAGCATTGTTTTTCAATGCACTTCTCTATGACACAGAATAGTTCACATTTCTCTGCCCCATCTGTCAATATGGCCTTTATTTCAGTAAGATGACTCTTGTTATGAGTTAGCACTCCAAACATGCTTAATGATATGCTAAAAAACGTGCACATACGCTCTTTCTCGCTCACACACACACACACACACACACACACACACACACACACACACACACACACACACACACATAATCCTGCAGCAACAGGGAATGTGAAATATTGTGTGGATTATAATGAATGGACATTTGTGTAGGGTTGATGCATTTTTTTATGGCAAGTCAAATCTGACATTTTAAAGTGTAAATTACAAACTTTAGAAGCCTTTTTAAACCTCTAATACTCTATAAGTTTGCATTTTTTGCTGTGCAGGAACATTTTTGCAACAACCGGCTGATCTAAGTCTGCATGGTGGCGAGTAGGCTATATTCTCCAATCTTTATTTTCACAGTGCTCGGGCTGTGCTTCTTTATTTTGGAGCTGACCTTTCCCCTACTTCATTTTATGTGCAGTTTTTCCCAGTAACTGTCTCTCTCATACACTGTCTCATTATACCCAGAACATTCTCACTATGCTCCCTACTGTCTCGGTTTTTCACTAAGGCCTGTTAAGGGTCTCTCCTGTTCAATCTGCTGCATTAGAACTGCACAACAGGGATTTGTAGATCAGAGATGGTCTGTTGTAGATGTTTCTGCTATCCGTTTTAGACATGTCTATGGTAAATCAAAGTAAACCCAATGGGGTAAAGTTGCACCATTGTGCTGCAGTGCAAGACTGGTGTCTGAGTCTCCCTTCCCATCCTCTCCTCTCTCCCTACTGTACTACAGTTGCTCCATTGTACTACAGTGCATGATAGTCTCTCCCCTTGTCTCCCCTCCCCCAGACTAGCTGGTGTGGTGTTAGTGGAAGGGAAGATGACCATCTGCTGCCCCAGTTTCCCAGTGACTGGACAACCGCCTTACAGCCTTCCCTTATGGCACCGTTCCACTTGCCATTGTCTGTCTGTCTGTCTGTGTGTGTGTGTGCGCGTGTGTGTGTGTGTGTGTGTGTGTGTGTGTGTGTGTGTGTGTGTGTGTGTGCGCGAGAGAGAGAAACTGAGTGTGTTTTGTGTCTGTGCACACTGTGTCTACCTGGAGGAGGTCCTTGGCTGTATTGTGTTAGTGTTTCCTGTGGGACTCCCATAACGAACCCACCCATGAACAGTGCTGCTGTCTTCACACTGAGCCAGGGGGCCTGTAGACCTGGCCTTCAGGAAAGGTAAACAAAGGGTCTCTGCTTTTTTTACTTAGTTTTAGTGCAGTAAATGAACACGATTCTTCAAGGCCCAGCACCATCCAGGTTAGGGGAGGGTTTAGCAGGGGACTTTCCTTGGCTCTTCGTGCTCTAGCGACTCCTTGTGGCGGGGTCGGGCGCCTGCAAGCTGACAAGGCTGTCAGTCGAACGGTGTTTCCTCCTACACATTGATACGGCTGACAGCCAAGTTATCGAGCAGTGTGTTTAGAAGCAGCACAGCTTCGCGGGTCATGTTTCGGAGGACGCACGTCTCAACCTTCGCTTATCCTGAGCCTGTTGGGAAGTTGCAGTGATGAGACAAGGTCGTAACTACCAATTGGGAAGAAAATGGGGTAAAATTACGAGAATCATAAGAGAATACGATTCTACACCGTGGTCACCAACCTTTTCTGAGTTGAGATCACTTACTGAGTCAAAATACAAGCTGAGATCTGACGCTCTGACTTTTTTCCAAATGTTACTTAAGCCTATGCAACATGAACTCATTTCTGTAGCAACAAGGTTTGTGCTATAGGCCTAATACATTATCACTGGCTATGCTTGAATTGCCCTGCTAATATTGTTCTTCTCAGACCATTTTGAAATGACCAGTGATCACACTGGTAATAGATAATTTATTGTATTACCTGTAAGGCACTGCTGAGCTTAATGATGATCATCTTTTAGTTTTTACTGGACTGATGGTCTGCATTTGAAGGTCAGTCTGAGGGGAGGGGGGGGGGGGGGCAGCGGTGAGGCTGCTTCTCACCTGACTCACTTCCCTCCCCTGAGTAGGGGGGAAGGGGCAGTCTTCCAGCTGATGGTGAAACTCAAGTCACTGCATTATTTCTGCCTCATGCACCAATTCATGTTGTTACTTCTATGACCAGAGAGAGTGAAATATTTCTCTATTATTAAACAATACACAAGCCCAGGGACTCCCGAGTGGCGCAGCAGTCTAAGGCACTGCATCGCAGTGCTTGAGGTGTCACTACAGACCCGGGTTCGATCCCAGACAGTGTCACAACCTGCCATCACCAGGAGTCACATAGGCTGGTGCACAATTGGCCCAGCGTCGTCCGAGTTAGGGGAGGGTTTGGCCAGGGGGCTTTACTTACTTCATCATGCTCTAGCAACTCCTTGTGGCGGAACAGGCGCCTGCAGGCTGACCTCAGTCATCAGTTAAATGGTGTTTACTCCGACACATTGGTGCGGGCTGGCTTCTGGGTGAAGAAGCGCGGTTTGGTGGGTCATGTTTCACATTACTCGACCTTCGCCTCTCCCGAGTCCTTTGGCGAGTTGCAGCGATGAGACGATCTTAATTGCTTCACAGGGGGTAAAAAAATAGACACACCGCTAATAATAACGCAAGTTTATCACACTTTACTATACTCATTCATTACAGCTGCAGTGCTGGTTGTACTCATTCATTACAGCTGCAGTGCTGGTTGTACTCATTCATTACAGCTGCAGTGCTGGTTGTACTCATTCATTACAGCTGCAGTGCCGGTTGTACTCATTAATTACAGATGCAGTGCTGGTTGTACTCATTCATTACAGATGCAGTGCCGGTTGTACTCATTCATTACAGCTGCAGTGCCGGTTGTACTCATTCATTACAGCTGCAGTGCCGGTTGTACTCATTCTGTACAGCTGCAGTGCCGGTTGTACTCATTCATTACAGCTGCAGTGCCGGTTGTACTCATTCATTACAGCTGCAGTGCCGGTTGTACTCATTCTGTACAGCTGCAGTGCCGGTTGTACTCATTCATTACAGCTGCAGTGCTGGTTGTACTCATTCATTACAGATGCAGTGCCGGTTGTACTCATTCATTACAGCTGCAGTGCCGGTTGTACTCATTCATTACAGCTGCAGTGCTGGTTGTACTCATTCATTACAGATGCAGTGCCGGTTGTACTCATTCATTACAGCTGCAGTGCTGGTTGTACTCATTCATTACAGATGCAGTGCTGGTTGTACTCATTCATTTCAGCTGCAGTGCTGGTTGTACTCATTCATTACAGCTGCAGTGCTGGTTGTTTTCATTCATTACAGCTGCAGTGCTGGTTGTACTCATTCATTACAGCTGCAGTGCTGGTTGTACTCATTCATTACAGCTGCAGTGCCGGTTGTACTCATTCATTACAGCTGCAGTGCCGGTTGTACTCATTCTGTACAGCTGCAGTGCCGGTTGTACTCATTCATTACAGCTGCAGTGCCGGTTGTACTCATTCATTACAGCTGCAGTGCCGGTTGTACTCATTCATTACAGATGCAGTGCCGGTTGTACTCATTCATTACAGCTGCAGTGCCGGTTGTACTCATTCATTACAGCTGCAGTGCCGGTTGTACTCATTCATTACAGCTGCAGTGCCGGTTGTACTCATTCATTACAGCTGCAGTGCCGGTTGTACTCATTCATTACAGCTGCAGTGCCGGTTGTACTCATTCTGTACAGCTGCAGTGCCGGTTGTACTCATTCATTACAGCTGCAGTGCCGGTTGTACTCATTCATTACAGCTGCAGTGCCGGTTGTACTCATTCATTACAGCTGCAGTGCCGGTTGTACTCATTCATTACAGCTGCAGTGCCGGTTGTACTCATTCATTACAGCTGCAGTGCCGGTTGTACTCATTCATTACAGCTGCAGTGCCGGTTGTACTCATTCATTACAGCTGCAGTGCCGGTTGTACTCATTCATTACAGCTGCAGTGCCGGTTGTACTCATTCATTACAGCTGCAGTGCCGGTTGTACTCATTCATTACAGCTGCAGTGCCGGTTGTACTCATTCATTACAGCTGCAGTGCCGGTTGTACTCATTCTGTACAGCTGCAGTGCCGGTTGTACTCATTCATTACAGCTGCAGTGCCGGTTGTACTCATTCATTACAGCTGCAGTGCTGGTTGTACTCATTCATTACAGCTGCAGTGCCGGTTGTACTCATTCATTACAGCTGCAGTGCCGGTTGTACTCATTCTGTACAGCTGCAGTGCCGGTTGTACTCATTCATTACAGCTGCAGTGCCGGTTGTACTCATTCATTACAGCTGCAGTGCCGGTTGTACTCATTCTGTACAGCTGCAGTGCCGGTTGTACTCATTCATTACAGCTGCAGTGCCGGTTGTACTCATTCATTACAGCTGCAGTGCCGGTTGTACTCATTCTGTACAGCTGCAGTGCCGGTTGTACTCATTCATTACAGCTGCAGTGCCGGTTGTACTCATTCATTACAGCTGCAGTGCCGGTTGTACTCATTCATTACAGCTGCAGTGCCGGTTGTACTCATTCATTACAGCTGCAGTGCTGGTTGTACTCATTCATTACAGCTGCAGTGCCGGTTGTACTCATTCATTACAGCTGCAGTGCCGGTTGTACTCATTCATTACAGCTGCAGTGCCGGTTGTACTCATTCATTACAGCTGCAGTGCCGGTTGTACTCATTCATTACAGATGCAGTGCCGGTTGTACTCATTCATTACAGCTGCAGTGCCGGTTGTACTCATTCTGTACAGCTGCAGTGCCGGTTGTAGCGTGAGTGGAAGTAGGGAGAACTCACATTTTACGGCTTATATAAAAGTGTTTAACAAAGTGTTGACAGTGTTGAATAACAACTTAAACGTGAACTTACTTATAAAAACAGCAGCTGTATTCATTGAGTGCCTCAAGTCATGTTTTGAAATCTCACAGTATCAACTTTGCTGTGCGTTCAAGTCTTCTTTTTACAGTCTATGGCTCAAGGAAACTGTGCAGACACGGTGATCTGAGCTATCTGATTGGCCAGCGGTAGGCCTATAAGGGCACTTGATTTGCTGTCTGGGCCTGCCTGGTAGGCGGAGACACATTAAATGGTTAAAAATGGGAGCACTTTGCCCTCCTGGTGATAGGGCTACTGAATCAAGGACACCTACTGCCAACTGCATGAAACAAATTAAATACAAATTGGAGCACAAGGCTTTATCATTGTTTTGTTTTTTACATAAATGTTTGATGATCGACTAGGAATGCCTTCGAGATCAGTTGGTGACCACTGCTCTACACATACATGGACACACACACCAATGATAACATGGATCATTGGATTTTCAAATCAACCTTTCCTCTGAGTCTGCGTTCAGAGGCAGTAGCTATCTGCTGACACGTTTTAGTGGTCATTGTTAAAGTCTAGTCAGATGGGCCCACCAAACATTCTCAGGGTTATAAATACTGGCAGGCACATGCATACATGCATACATGCATACATGCATACATACATACATACATACATACATACATACATACATACATACATACATACATACATGCATACTGAGGGCTGTAGACATTTGGTGTCTGTGTGCCATATGTGCCTCTACAAGAGATGGACAGACACCTCAGTATGTGAATACAGACAGATCATACCCCTGTAGCTGATCCAGACTTAGCTGGGCTGGTGAAGAATAGAGAATATTCCCCGCTAGCCCACACAGTTCTATTCAAGTCCAATGTCTACATAAAGACAGACAGCAATAGGGCTTACAGTATGTTGTTGGCAACAACAAGAAAATGCCTATGTTAGAAACTACAATAAAATATATCTACGGTATGTGATGATGAGAGACATGCAAGGGGTTGTGTAAAACACACCCAAATACAAATAGATCTCACACAGCAACCCCCAGGTATTCTGTTCACATCTCTGCTTAGCCGCTGTCTCATATTTGTTTTTCTTGGTTACCAGTTGTTTTTTTTCTTCCCCTCTATTCTGTTCTGTAACTTGTTATTGAGATAGTGACGTTGCACCCCCCCCAAAATTGGCTTTATTGGCTTGGGAAACATATGTTTACATTGCCAAAGCAAGTGAAATAGATAATTTTAAAAAGTGAGGTAAACAATCAGAAATGAACAGTTAAACTCCCAACAGTTTCAAAAGAATGGAGACATTTCTAAATAAATAGACAGATAAATATAGGTTGTATTTACAATGGTGTTTGTTCTCCACTGGTTTCCCTTTTCTCATTGCAGCAAGACTCACATCTTGCTGCTGTGATGGCACACTGTGATATTTCACCCAATAGATATGGGAGTTTATCAAAATTTGATGCTTTTTCAAATTCTTTGTTGGTCTGTGTAATCTGAGGGAAATATGTGTCTCTATAATATGGTCATACATTTGGCAGGAGGTTAGGATGTGCAGCTCAGTTTCCACCTCCATTTTGTGGGCGGTGGGCTCATAGAGCCGGGTCTGTCTACGTTTCTCGCTTTCTCTCGCTCTGTCGGTGAGAAGGTGAATGCGTGGCTGGTTTGAGATATAGGGCTCAGTTGCTCATTATGTTGACAACAGCCTTGTCCGTCTGATTGCTCTCCTGTTAGTGATGAAACCTCTGACAACCTTCTGTTAGCTCTTTGTCTTGGCACTGGAGAGGGGTGATCTGAGGGTATTGGATTTCATATATGAACTTTGTAACTTTAAGCAGTTTCCCCAATATGCATTTAGCAGCATCGCACCGCCGCTGGTAAATTGTGGCCGCTGCTGCCCAAAAAAAGTTTTTCGGGATCCGAAAACATTTACAGTGGAAACTTAAACCAGATATAAAGTATGTAGAACAGATAATGGATCTCTATATATTTTTAAATCACTGAGGTCATGTGCATTTGCCTGTATATGATATATGCGGGCTCATAATTTTAGTTGCCAAGTGCAATTGAATCCTAATCTTCAGTCAAGGACAGGTTATGGGGCGGAAGGTAGCCTAGTGGTTAGAGCGTTGTCCTCAGTAACCGAAAGGTTGCTGGATCGAATCCCCGAGCTGATCCCCGAATGCCCCTGAACAAGGGGCACTGTTCCCCTGTAGGCCGTCATTGTAAATAAGAATTTGTTCTTAACTGACTTGCCTAGTTAAATAAAGGTTTTAAAGTTGTTGTTTTTTAATGTAAGATGGGAGCCTCAGACTGTATGCATGACTGACAAAACTGGTGAAAGATTGTTCCATTGTGCTGAGGTTGTATTGAATGACAGCATGGCAAATAGTTTGTACTTCTGCTGGGCCATCTGTGCTTGTGAGTGTGTGTCTTCTATTTTATTACCTGTGGCTTATCTTTCAGCCTGTCACATGACTTCATGGCATGACCATTTTATTAGTGGTTTCTCCTTTCAGTACCGCAACATAATAACATGCTGGGGACAGAGAGAGGGGGTGAAAAGAGGATGTTGTGGAGGAGGGATAATGGAGTCTGGGAGATTTAGGGAGTGGGAGAGATGGGGTGAGGGGGAGGACAGGATGATTGTGATTTGTCGGGGAGGGATTGGGGAAGGCTGAAACCTGAGAGGGAAATCTGTTTGAGCCTTCAATCAGTAACTCTGACTGGAGTTTCTCCTCAAATTGGCTGCCTATTCACTGAAGAGATCTTAATCCTAGCTGAGAATTTGTGTGTGCATGTAAATGTGTGTCTTTTCTATGTTACAAGTTTGTGCTCCTCCAGGTGTGTGGGTGCACAGTAATCGATTTTCAAATTGGAAGTGGCTAGTTATTGATTCTCTGGGACAATGATGTCACTCCAGACTGATGATACACAGTGTTTGCTTACCCGTGAGGTTCTCTCTCCCATTTCTCACTCGCACTGTGTCGGAAAAACCCTTCTCCGCCTTCTCTCTCTCTCCATCCTTGTTATGGTCATGGAGGTAAGTCTAAAGTCCCGTGAGCCGTATGGAAGATTTTCTTCTCCTCTCCTGCTTGTATGGTCCTGTTGTTGATTAACCACAGGGCAAACATCTCAACCGCAGCCCACGCCATCAGAGGACTGCTCAACCGACCACACACACACATCACAGAGTGAGGGAGATGTTTCACCAGCCAGTCCCTTATTCTCTAAATCTCCTGTCCTGAGAGTCCAAGTATTACAGTAGTTTTTGTTAGATAGACATGGGAGACTGTCATCCATGAGACAACATGTCAGTTGCACTAAACCTTACATGGTCAACATGTTTGTCTGAAGAAATCAGTTTTTCCAAAATTCGTCAGACTTCAGATTTACCAAAAATGTACCTTGAATTCCCTTTTGGACTAGCATTTCTGTCTAGCGTGTATGTAAGCCTACTCTTGTTCATTCTATGCTTTTTTGTGTGTGTGTTCTTGGCAAACGTATGTTCAGGTTAAGCAGTAGGGCTGGTAATTGCCAGGGACCATACGATATTATCCCGATACTAGAGGTCGACCGATTTATTGGAGGACCATAAAAGCCGATACCGATTAATCAGCCGATTTTTTTTTTTTTTTTGTTTTTTTTTTGTTTTTTTTTTTTTTTTATTATTTAAAAAAATGTATTTGTAATAATGACAATTACAACACTTATTTTAACTTAATATAATACATCAATAAAATCAATTTAGCCTCAAGTAGATAATGAAACATGTTAAATTTGGTTTAAATAATGCAAAAACAAAGTGTTGGAGAAGAACGTAAAAGTGCAATATGTGCCATGTAACGTTTCAGTTCCTTGCTCAGAACATGAGAACATATGAAAGCTGGTGGTTCCTTTTAACATGAGTCTTCAATATTCCCAGGTAAGAAGTTATAGTTATTATAGGACTATTTTGCTCTATACCATTTGTATTTCATTAACCTTTGGATGTTCTTATAGGCACTTTAGTATTGCCAGTGTAACAGTATAGCTTCCGTCCCTCTCCTCGCTCCTCCCTGGGTTCGAACCAGGAACACAACGACAACAGCCACCACATCGAAGCAGCGTTACCCATGCAGAGCAAGGGAAACAACCACCCCAAGGCTCAGAGCGAGTGAAGTTTGAAACACTATTAGCGCGCGCTAACTAGCCAGCCATTTCACTTCTGTCACACCAGCCTCATCTCGGGAGTTGATAGGTTTGAAGTTATAAACAGCGCAATGCTTGACGCACAACGAAGAGCTGCTGGCAAAACGCCCGAAAGTGCTGTTTGAATGAATGTTTACGCGCCTGCTTCTGCCTACCACTGCTCAGTCAGATACTTAGATACTTGTATGCTCAGTCAGATTATATGCAACACAGGACACGCTAGATAATATCTAGTAATATCATCAACCATGTGTAGTTAACTAGTGATTATGATTGATTGTTTTTTATAAGATGTGTTACGCACGCCTCTATGAAGAGAACGCAAGTCCCTGCTACAACTAAACTCTCCGTGAAGTGAAAAAGGTATGGACTTGTAGGTGCGAGTAAGGATGACAACAGGCAGAATGTGGTACCGTTTACAAGGACTTTATTCCTTTACACGGTAATATGGGGAAAAGGGGCTGGACGGAACCAAAGCAAAGAAAGTCAATCTCAAAGCCCCCCCCTCTCCTATCTTACCTGCCTACCCACTACTTACCTAATTTAGCACCACCTGGTGCCCTAACCAAAATACAGGGGGTGGTCCGCCCAGGTCTTACCTAATGTGCCTAGACAATGAATATACTACGGGTACAGTGCCTTGCGAAAGTATTCGGCCCCCTTGAACTTTGCGACCTTTTGCCACATTTCAGGCTTCAAACATAAAGATGAAAAACTGTATTTTTTTGTGAAGAATCAACAACAAGTGGGACACAATCATGAAGTGGAACGACATTTATTGGATATTTCAAACTTTTTTAACAAATCAAAAACTGAAAAATTGGGCGTGCAAAATTATTCAGCCCCTTTACTTTCAGTGCAGCAAACTCTCTCCAGAAGTTCAGTGAGGATCTCTGAATGATCCAATGTTGACCTAAATGACTAATGATGATAAATACAATCCACCTGTGTGTAATCAAGTCTCCGTATAAATGCACCTGCACTGTGATAGTCTCAGAGGTCCGTTAAAAGCGCAGAGAGCATCACGAAGAACAAGGAACACACCAGGCAGGTCCGAGATACTGTTGTGAAGAAGTTTAAAGCCGGATTTGGATACAAAAAGATTTCCCAAGCTTTAAACATCTCAAGGAGCACTGTGCAAGCGATAATATTGAAATGGAAGGAGTATCAGACCACTGCAAATCTACCAAGACCTGGCCGTCCCTCTAAACTTTCAGCTCATACAAGGAGAAGACTGATCAGAGATGCAGCCAAGAGGCCCATGATCACTCTGGATGAACTGCAGAGATCTACAGCTGAGGTGGGAGACTCTGTCCATAGGACAACAATCCGTCGTATATTGCACAAATCTGGCCTTTATGGAAGAGTGGCAAGAAGAAAGCCATTTCTTAAAGATATCCATAAAAAGTGTTGTTTAAAGTTTGCCACAAGCCACCTGGGAGACACACCAAACATGTGGAAGAAGGTGCTCTGGTCAGATGAAACCAAAATTGAACTTTTTGGCAACAATGCAAAACGTCATGTTTGGCGTAAAAGCAACACAGCTGAACACACCATCCCTACTGTCAAACATGGTGGTGGCAGCATCATGGTTTGGGCCTGCTTTTCTTCAGCAGGGACAGGGGAGATGGTTAAAATTGATGGGAAGATGGATGGAGCCAAATACAGGACCATTCTGGAAGAAAACCTGATGGTGTCTGCAAAAGACCTGAGACTGGGACGGAGATTTGTCTTCCAACAAGACAATGATCCAAAACATAAAGCAAAATCTACAATGGAATGGTTCAAAAAGAAACATATCCAGGTGTTAGAATGGCCAAGTCAAAGTCCAGACCTGAATCCAATCGAGAATCTGTGGAAAGAACTGAAAACTCTTGTTCACAAATGCTCTCCATCCAACCTCACTGAGCTCGAGCTGTTTTGCAAGGAGGAATGGGAAAAAATGTCAGTCTCTCGATGTGCAAAACTGATAGAGACATACCCCAAGCGACTTACAGCTGTAATCGCAGCAAAAGGTGGCGCTACAAAGTATTAACTTAAGGGGGCTGAATAATTTTGCACGCCCAATATTTCAGTTTTTGATTTGTTAAAAAAGTTTGAAATATCCAATAAATGTCGTTCCACTTCATGATTGTGTCCCACTTGTTGTTGATTCTTCACAAAAAAATACAGTTTTATATCTTTGTTTGAAGCCTGAAATGTGGCAAAAGGTCGCAAAGTTCAAGGGGGCCGAATACTTTCGCAAGGCACTGTATATGTATGCCCGCGGGCCTCTTGCCTAAACACTCCCAAGGTGCCTTCCCCTTTCCCCCTGGGAACAAATGAAACAGAATATTAAACAATTTCACAAACAAACTAAGAAACAAAGGACATCAAATAAGCTCTACCTGAGCAACAAACTTACAGAACATACCAACTCTCAGCAATGAACTCCCAGCAGAATCAACCTCTAGCAAAATCAACCTCTAGCAAAATCCCTATGCAATGACCTCCCAGAAAATCTCTCTAGCAAATCTATCACAATCAATCGCTCTGCAATGACCTCCCAGAAAATCTCTCTAGCAAAATCTCTGCAATGACCTCCCAGCAAATCTCTCTGCAACAATATCTCTTTCCTGAACAGAACACTGGCTTTTATATAGCTTCAGAATGAATGTGTAATTGGAGACAGCTGTGTCTTGACGAGGGGGCGGGGTCAGCTCTCCAATTAGCCCTGGAGTCGACCAATCAGCTGCTTGAGGGATTTCAGGAAGCCATTTCCTGAAATAAACACATGCAAATACACAAACTACAACACATAAACTGGGGAACGTAACAATAAGTTGCTAGCTAGCATTAAACTTACCTTGGCTTATTGCATTCGCGTAACAGGCAGTCTCCTTGTGGAGTGCAACGAGAGAGAGGCAGGTCGTTATTGCGTTGGACTAGTTAACTGTAAGGTTGCAAAATTGGATCCCCCGAGCTGACAAGGTGAAAATCTGTCTTTCTGCCCCTGAACGAGGCAGAAAAAATACCAATTTCCGATTGTTATGAAAACTTGAAATCGGCCCTAATTAATCCGCCATTCCGATTAATCGGTCGACCTCTACCCGATACTTAAGTGCCGATATGATATGCAATTCTCACAATTCTATATGTATTGTGATTCGATGTTCCAAACATATTGCTCACCATATATCTGCTGCAGAGGGACAAGAGAGAGCATGAGAACTAGTTTTTGTCATTCATGGAAATAAAAGTGCTGTAAAATGAATTGACTTCCTATTTAAAAAGAAGATTGAAAAAGCTAAGAAGGAAAAATACTGGATTTTTGGTGCAGATACAGCCAACTAGTGGAACAGATAATATTGCGACATTGTCAAAATGATTTGGTATATTGTCAAAAATAATATCCCAATATGTAATCATTGATTTCCCCTGTTTGCTATTGAACATACATTGTCATGTAATGGGAAGTAAATGCATGGCTGACTGTCATTCCGACATTACTCAATCTAATATTTATATATTTCTTAACTTTTAGATGTGTATTGTTGTGAACTGTTTGATACTACTGCACTGTTGGAGCTAGGAACTCAAGCATTTTGCTACACTCGCAATAACATTGCTAAATATGTGTATGTGACCAATAACGTTTGATTTGAGATGGTGTCCATGCACTTTGTGTTTTTGGTTCTTATTCCCCTGGAAAAAGTGAGGCAGAACATTCAGTGTATGCTCGTTATACTGTAAATACCACTGTTGACTAATCTCTACCACTATAGAACATTTAAAGACGAAATCGAGGGAGAGGAAGCTAGTCACAGTGAGAGATGGCGACCCTAAAGAAGGGAAGGAGGGAAAGATGAGGAGAGACCAGAAGACCTGAGAAGGGAAAATGGATGGATGCAGGGCCTCAGCTGGTTACAGCCACTACATTCTCCTCCCTCCATATTTGAGAGAGAGAGAGATGTTCTGCTCGACCAAATAGGCATTTCAGAAACAATCAAATATTAACAGGTCCGTTCTGGCTGTGGTGGGCCGTTCTAACAGGGCTCTGCCAGTGGTTTGTTCAGCCGGCCGGTGCCGGAGCTCATCGTCTAGTTATGAGGTAACGGGACCTGGGGAAAAAGGTAGCGCCACAGCGATTAGGCAATATCACATCCTCTCTGCTTCATAGTGAAGCTGGATACTCATGACACACAGGAAACAAAATGGAAAAAATACCACTGCCGGGCAGGAGGGAGAGCATCAAAATGATCACAAGAACGGTGAGCAAAAATTCCAGAACCACACGGGGGGACCTAGTGAATGACCTGCAGAGAGCTGGGACGAAAGTAACAAAGCCTACCATCAGTAACACACTACGCCGCCAGGGACTCAAATCCTGCAGTGCCAGACGTGTCCCCCTGCTTAAGCCAGTACATGTCCAGGCCCGTCTGAAGTTTGCTAGAGAACATTTGGATGATCCAGAAGAAAATTGGGAGAATGTCATATGGTCAGATGAAACCAAAATATAACTTTTTGGTAAAAACTCTGTCGTGTTTGGAGGACAAAGAATGCTGAGTTGCATCCAAAGAACACCATACCTACTGTGAAGCATGGGGGTGGAAACATTATGCTTTGGGGCTGTTTTTCTGCAAAGGGACCAGGACGACTGATCTGTGTAAAGGAAAGAATGAATGGGGCCATGTATCGTGAGATTTTGAGTGAAAACCTCCTTCCATCAGCAAGGGCATTGAAGATGAAACGTGGCTGGGTCTTTCAGCATGACAATGATCCCAAACACACCGCCCGGGCAACGAAGGAGTGGCTTCGTAAGAAGCATTTCAAGGTCCTGGAGTGGCCTAGCCAGTCTCCAGATCTCAACCCCATAGAAAATCTTTGGAGGGAGTTGAAAGTCCGTGTTGCCCAGCAACAGCCCCAAAACATCACTGCTCTAGAGGAGATCAGCATGGAGGAATAGGCCAAAATACCAGCAACAGTGTGTGAAAACCATGTGAAGACTTACAGAAAACGTTTGACCTCTGTCATTGCCAACAAAGGGTATATAACAAAGTATTGAGAAACTTTTGTTATTGACCAAATAGTTATTTTCCACCATAATTAGCAAATTCATTAAAAATCCTTCAATGTGATTTTCTGGATTTTTTTTCTTCTCATTTTGTCTGTCATAGTTGAAGTGTACTTATGATGATTACAGGCCTCTCATCTTTTTAAGTGGGAGAACTTGCACAATTGGTGGCTGACTAAATACTTTTTTGCCCCACTATATATTACACACAGTTATTGAGAGGGAGAATGCACTTGTCATATCTCGGATGTTTGCCATTATGTCTGTGACATGTTACATCGGACTGTCTGTCCGCTGCCCGGTATGTCAGTCATTCATAATCGGTGGACAGGATCAGACTTGGACATCCCTCTCATATCTGCACTCTTTCACACTTCCATAATGTGCTATAGTAAGACCTGTCCAACCTTGAAGTTGACCCCCCCATGCCTGCTCTTCTCTCAGTCCCGCTCTTTCATACAAAGAGTTAATTTACACTTTCATTGTTTTTCTTTCCTTTAACCGTATGAGCAATCAGATGAGACTGATAACGCCCTATGTAGCGGCTGGCAGAGCAGAGAGGTTCATGGAGTTTTATAGAAGTTATGAGGTGTTGTTACCTATGATTTAGTGACACTACTCACATTAGTGTTGGAACATTGGCCAATGGTGAGCGTTTTTTTTAAATGTTTTTTTTTGTGTTTTTTTACTGTTGTTTGTGGAGATGGAGAGTTAGGGGAGTGCATCATTGTCCATCAGGTGAGGGGTTGGATCTGTTGTGAATGCTTATTAAGGGTTATTATAATCTGATCAGGGATGTGTTGGATAGAGTCCCGGATGTGAGCTGAGTCTGGTTCTCACAAACCAAAAACCACAGCTGGTACTGACTGCCATGAGACCCACAGCTCACCACTGGATAGTTTGGAGCTGCATGTTGCATCTCACTGATCTAAGGTCAGATTTGTCTTCCCCCCCAATGGTAAAGGTTCTAGTTTTGGGATGGTTAACTGACCCCAGATCTTTGTGTATGCTTCTTTACCATGCACACCCTCTTCCTCTTAAACCTCTCTGGGCCCTAATCTTTACCCTTTGAACTCTTTCCTGCACCCCTCTGCAGTGAAAAAAAAACGTGGTATCTTCCACAGTTCCCAGAGGTGAACCCTGTGAGGCACCGAACTCCGGAAGAGGAGATCAGGGAGAGTTAGAGGGGGGTTGGGGTTACTGTATGTTAGCACAAATCATAAAGAGGAGGAAAATGTTTTGGATGTTTTTTTCTCTCTTTTGTTTTAGATTCCTCCCTCCTCTCTACCCTCACTGCAATCTATTACATTGTTGTGCTCTTTGCTCCATGGAGTTCCGCTCCACTTCATGGAATCCAGGGAAAGCGGTTTCCTCCTGGTGTGCGTTTGTCCTGGGCCGGGCCCGTTGCTCTCAACCGCGCCTCTCGGCTCAGGAAAGCCGGCGTTTGGCGAGGCTGCTGCACTCTGATAGCATGCCAGAATAAACACACATCAGAGAGGGGAGGGGGAGTAGAGAAAATGAGAGGGAAATAGAGAGGGGAGGGGGAGTAGAGGGAGGAATTAGAGGATTTAAACTCTGGTTTATATAATGTCAGTGGTTCCCAGGTTCTCACCTGTTGCTCTTCGAGTTTGACTTTCTGAAAAATGCATGAATCAATTCTCACCGGTTACTATTGTTGTTAGGCTATGTAGAGGACCACTGATCGACAGCAACATACAGGTAACTGCCAAAATAAAAACCGTCATTTAGCAGACGCTCTTATCCAGAGCGACTTACAGGAGCAATTAGGGTTAAGTGCCTTGCGCAAGGGCACATCGACATATATTTTTCACCTAGTCGGCTCAGGGGTTTGAACCTGCAACCTTTTGGTTACTGGCCCAACGCATTTAACCACTAGGCTACCTAATGCCCCAGCATAGTGTCTTTTTCTTATCTATAATTTTTTTGTATTTCACCCCCTTTTTCTCCCCAATTTTGTGATATCCAATTACGATCTTCTCTCATCGCTGCAACTCCCCAACAGGCTCGGGAGAGGTGAAGGTCGAGTCATGCGTCCTCCGAAACATGACCCACCTTAACCCGGAAGCCAGCCGCACCAATGTGTTGGAGAAAACACCATTCAACTGACGACCAGTGTCAGCTTGCAGGTGCCCGGCCCGCCACAAGGAGTCGCTAGAGCGTAAAGAGCCAAGTAAAGCCGTCCCAGCCAAACTTTCCCTTCACCTGTACGTCGCTGGTCCAATTGTGCACCGCCCTATGGGTCTCCCGGTCACGGCCGGTTGTAACATAGCCTGGAATCGAACCCGGGTCTGTAGTGACCCGGATTGGAGCTTGGTTTGGTTCAGCCAGGCTCTTAAACAGACCACTGAGCCACTTGGGAGGCCCCCAACATAGTGTCTTAAACCTCTTAGGGATCACTTACGGCTAGAATCCAGTTACCTGGATCGATTTGACAACATCCGTTCAATTGCAGAGTGCGAAATTTAAAAATACTAAATTTGTAATATTAAACATTCATGAAGATACAAGTGTCTTACATCATTTAAAAGCTTAACTTCTTGTCAATCCAGCCACTTTGTCAGATTTCAAAAAGGCTTTACGGCGAAAGCACACCATGCAATTATCTGAGGACAGCGCCCCACATACAAAAACAAGAAAAACATTTTCCAACCAAGCAGATGCATCACGAAAGTCAGAAATAGCGATAAAATAAAACGCTTACCTTTGAAGATCTTCATCTTTTTTCAATCACAAGGTCTGTTACACAATGAATAGTCGTTTATAGTCCTTTATATCCCAAACATTTCCGTTTTATTTGGCGCGTTTAATTCAGAAATACACCTGTTCCAACTCACCCAACATACCTACAAAGGATCTAATAAGTTACCTGTAAACTTGGTCCAAACATTTCAAACAACTTTTCTAATCCAACCTCCGGTACCCTAATATGTAAATAATCGATAAAATTTAAGACGTAATAAACTGTTTTCAATACCGGAGGAAAACGAGCAGCGCAGTCTCATTCACGCCCACCAAAACACTAGAGTCCACCTGAGTGACACTTAGAAAGAATATGAATACTTCATTTTTAGAAGAAAAAAAAAACATCAAACTATTTCTAAAGACTGTTGACATCTAGTGGAAGTCATAGGAACTGCAATCTGTCCTCTGGGTTTCGCCTGCCAAATCAGTTCTGTTGTACTCAGACATTATTTTAACAGTTTTAGAAACTTTTGTGTTTTTTATCCAATACTACCATGCATATCCTAGCTTCTGGGCCTGAGTAACAGGCAGTTTACTTGGGCACCTCAGTCATCCAAACTTCTGAATACTGCCCCCTAGCCTTAAGAAGTTTTAATAGGGTGTTGGGCCACCATGTGCCTTAACCGCTTCAATGCACCTTGGCAAGTGTATTTACCTCTATCGGAGGAATGCAACTTCATTCTTCCACAAGAAATTCCATAATTTTGTGTTTTGTTGATGGTGGTGTAAAACGCTGTTTCAGGCGCCGCTCCAGAATCTTCAGAAAGTGTTCAGTTTGGTTGTGATCTGTTGGCTGAGATGGCCATGGCATGTGTTTTCATGCTCATTAAACCATTCAGGGACCACTCTTGCCGTGGGGATGGGGGCATTGCCATACTATAAGGGCATAGCCACGGTAGCCAAAATAATGGCCTGCCCAGCATTTTTATGCATGACCGTAAGTAATGATGGGATGTTAATTGCTTAATTAACTCAAGAACCACACCTGTGTGGAAGCACTTGCTTTCAATATGCTTTGTATCCCTCATTTACTCATGTGTTTCCATTATTTTGGCAGTTACATGTATAACTCAAGGCTCACCATCTCCAGGTATACAATTATAGCTATGCAGCTGCAGAAACAAAGAAAAGCAAGCAATTTAGGTACAATTTTGAACAATGTGACGTGTGACATTGTTTGACATGTGAATGAAGAAAATTCCAACTGTCCTTAACTTCAAAGTGGACATGGATGGGGACGTGAGGGTTAACTGTGCAGTGTTATGCCAAGTCTTAGCCGTTATGTTAACTGCTTAGTGATGGAATGGACTGGCTCGAACCAAGAGCGTTGTTTGAAGAGTGGGAGAGCGACAGAGGGAGGGTGAAAGAGGGGGGAAAGGGGAAAATACCTACTTTTCACTCTTTGCAAATGAACAAGAGTCAACTGTAGTGTATTTGTATGTATATTTTGTGTTGATTTATCTCCTGTCCATTAAGTTTAAACAGACGTTACCAACAACTGGAGAGCCTCAACTGTAAACGGCATGAAAAGACAGAGAGAAATAAAGTGACATAAGGAATATGCATGCATGCTGCATACAGTACACTGTTGATGTGGGCTGCTCTTGTGAAACTGCTCTGGGTTAAGCTGCGGATAGAGGTCTACCTGTTACTCCCCCCACGCACACACCAACACTGACTTGTATACATTCTCGCACTCAAAACAGCTCTTAAAACTTGCTGGGAGATTTAGTTAGCAGAGTGAAAAGTTAGTCAAACTCTCTCTCCCAGCTCTAGCAAAACCTTTTTTTTTTTTTTAAACCAGAGGAACAAGAGGGGGAGAGCGAGAGAAACGATTGGACCCTGTAAATGTTGTTCTGGCCTGTGATTGGGGAAAGCCTGTTGCTAGGCTTATGTCATTGTATGAGAGGGAGTTTTTTGCTTCCTCTCTGCTAAGCGAAAGGTCAGGTTTGAACTGGTTAGGAGGACTTCTACCACTTGTTGAACTTCCCCACGGTTTTGTGATTTGGTCTCTCCGCTCTCTTGTATTTTCATCGCATGTTAAAAACCCTGCAGACACTTTTGGGGCACATAATGTGTACAGCTTTAGTTTTGGCTTCCTTTCTCTTTCTCTTTTAATTCCTTTGACTTGTATCCTCTTTTTATTGGCAAAAGCAGCTAAAAAGTTTGCATTTACAATTGCCATCTTCTAAACTTTTTTCAAACTTTTTTCCTAATTGCCCAAGTGTTTAAATGCTACTCTTTGAATAATTTATTTTTACAGGCTCTCTTAAAATGAAAATATAAATAGTTATAGAGTAGGTACAAAATCACACAATATCATGTGTTACATATTTGCATGTATTATACATGTTAATTACTTTTGTCAAAGTTAAGGGAGTGACACTGAAATTCCTCTCTACATTCTCTTATGGAGTTGTCCTTTCATGTTGGTTGAATTTCAAGTTGAGAGGGATCAATGTTTTGGAATTCGAACCGGAGCTTGAACTTGTGACTGGTCTGATGTTTGCTGTTTGTTTATTCAGGGCCCATTCTAATCTTAATTACTTTTATCCTGTCCATCAAATGTTATAAAAATCACAAACCAGTTGCATGGATGTGATAGAGACCTGTTAGTAAACTATTAACTAACTTACTCCTCTCGAACCCCAGCCACCACACCCAAGTATGTAATATTTCTATGTCTACCATTGTTTGTCTTATCTGTAGCTTAGAATGTATTCCCAGTCAGTTGTAACAGTAGGATATTAACTAATGTGTGACAATGCTCTCCACGAGTCCTGTGTGTGCGTGTTTTGAGAGAACTGCTATGACATAATGTTAGACGCCACCAGATATCACAGCAATGAGTTAATGATGTCAAACCCTCTACACCGGTCAGTTAGACTGCTCATTCAGACTCAGTGAAGAGAGGACCACGTCCAATCCCTCTGTCCCTTCTTCTCAGAGGCTCACTATCTGCACTGTGAGAACCAGCTTGAGAAGGATCCCTGCAGGCTCTCTACCAGCCTCCCACGGCAGTCTAACAAATCATCATGATGTTATAGTAACCGCCGCCCCCACTACGCCCCTGGCTGGAGTGGGTACAGTAAAGCCCCCGAGTAGGTGGTGGTGTGGTAGGGCTGTGTACGCCCCTGAAAATAGTGTTTGGCCCTGTCCCTTGTCCGGGGGGCTGGGGGCCAGTCGGGGCCCTAGCCTAGGCTAACTCTTTTATGTGAAAAGGGCATGTCGTAAGCTGAACGCTGACCAGGCCTCTTCTGCTCTGCAACTTTGCTGAGCCATGGGGCTCACACACTGTGCTCGCTCTGCTGCTGGGAAACTGTAGAGTGCTGACTCCAGCCCCAGGGCATGTTTACCCCAACCCTCGCCCCTCCCTAGGGGTAACAGGAGTGTTGGGGGGGGGGGGGGGGGGGGGGGGTGGTATCGTCACACAATGAGTCTGCCAAATGGCGTGCTATGTATCTAGCCAGGCCCATATCAACCAGGCAGCCAGGCTCTTAACCAAAGTGTTAGATTGGAGCTTGGTTCAGATCAGCTTGGTGATAAACAACAATCTGGGCTCCCTCACACCACCACTCCTAATATAACTTGTTTTAGCAGGTTTTTATTTGGTTCTTCCACCCCTGCCTTGAATGTATTATTAGATAATATTAATATGATCAGCCTTCCAGTGGCGTTGTGCTTCTAATGAGGTTGTTGTTGGTATCTCTGCCATGGAACACTTGACCTGGCTAGATGTGCTGCAGTAATAAGCAATTATCACAATTATGCAGCTGCTATTTACCACCACTAATTTATAATACAATTGTCAGATACTCAGATTTCATGCCACTGCAGTACCTTTTTTTGAGTAGTCATATCTAGACCAAAGCTCTTTTTCATGCTACAACCATCTGACAAAACAGCATTATAAAATGACTCATAAATGACTTCAGAGTACAGTACAAAACACTAACACCAGTGACTGGTGACATCATCCGCTCCAGGCGGTGTCTATACTGACAGGCTCTATGATAGACCCAGAAAGAGAACCGTTTCCTGTCTTTATCGAGACTTCCTGGTAGGTTTGTCTGAGGTGCTATACAGCCCTGTTTGATTTGATTTAAGGCTGCTTTATCTGAACTGCTAGTCTAAGTGGAAAGCTGGAATTGATTTGCTGTTTGTTGACCTGTACTGTCCAGGTATCTTACTGTGCCATTATAAGATCTGCCGCCATATTTACAGTTGTGATGCTCCCCATCCTGTTTATAACACACAGAGTAAAGGACTTGCAGTTCTTGTCTCTGTTGTTTTCAATGTACATGACATAAGATAGCAGGTGCCTGCAAACGTCCATGTAGTACTGGGTCAGCTGTGGGTGGAAGGGGTGAAAAATGATATGTATCATGTAATAAAGCCATAATAAGCAGGCAAGTTGGTCGAAGTGACCATTTCACGCCATATTGTGCGCTGCAGAGTGATGGTCTGTCGATATCCATTGCCAATAAATGGCAGCAGCAAGGAACAAAATTAAAGACGATTGATGATGTTTTCGTGGGGGCTCGCTCTGTACTCAAGTTAAGACGCTCACCTCTCTACACATTTCACTCCTCCTCTCTCCGTCCCCTTATATCTCATTGGATGAATGGAGGTTGTTTTCGCCATGGGATTGGCTTTTGCGCACGTCAGTCAACCAAGGCTCCGTTTATTTACGGACTGTATCCGCAGAGAGAGAACGGTATTCTGCTGTAGGACAGCACCGGCTGACAACTGAGCACTTTATTAACCAGTCCCCCAAGAAACAAAGCGAGAAAGGAAACGGCCATCGAAGTAGATCTTTATATTTGAATACCTGAAAACATAAGATCGCGCCGAGAACACATTATGAAGCACGCAACTGCAGCAACAGAAACCATTGAAAATGATTCATTTACAGTGACAGACGTATTTAAAATATGCACTCGGTGTGAACGGCTAAGCAAAAAGGTAAGAATAAAATAAAGGGGAAATTATTTTGACAGTGAATGCATGTTTTGGAAAGCCCGTGCTTTCGTTTTGGAATTTAGATTATTAATTTGTGACAAGACAATTTCATGTCATTTTAGCCACTTGTTTTCTGTGGCTTCGAGCGAAGGAACTGCAGTGCAGTCTTTTCTTTTGTGTCCAACCTTGTTTACGCGTTTGAGGAGTTTGCGCTGCTTGTCAACCCTACTTTCTTTCCAGTTCTTTGTCATCCTACTGCCAACTCTATAGACCGTTCGGTATAAGGTTCTACTTTTTTCGGTTGGTGTATTTCAATGCAAGACAGTATTGTCGCTTTCGAGTAATCTTCGGCGGGCAGTTCTAGGTCATTCATTCCGCCAGCTCTGCGCCGCGCAGAGGGACAGAAACGGAGCAGACAGTCAGCCCTAGCCTGTAGGACATGTCGCAATCAGCGACTTTTCAAGTTGACAGTTGGCTGTTTTTATGTTGAGTGAGATGTCAATCATATTTTGAATTCGTTTATTTAACTATTTTAGTATGCGAGCCTCTCTGATCCATAACATTGTGTCAAATATTGTATCAAGGGTATTACTTGTATCAAGGGTGTATCAAACTGCAAATGGTTACATAGCCACTGTAGGCATGATACATTGTATCTATCAAGCCTTCTTTTTGTGTATTTTGGTAGTTTTGTAACATTTATAGAGACTGCTGTTATGGCTTGCTGCAGCTAAATGTTGAACAAAGAGATTTATTTCTGCACAGGCTGCGGTTGCAGGGCGCCAACCCGACTATAGAGCGAACATGGGGGTGAGAGATACGATATCCCACAGAAGGATGTACAATATTACACGGTCAGGGCTCGCAGCCAAAATGGTACGAAAAATCGCAATTAGAGTTTTCCCCCTGTGCCTTTAGCTTTTGACGCCAATGAGCACTGTTGCATTTGGATCTTGCATAACTATAATGTGTCTTCTGTATTATTTTGTCTTGCAGGACTTTGGAGTTCGAATCCCAAGACCCCTGGGAAATGGACCAAGTAGATTTATCCCTGAAAAAGAGGTATGGAGAACAAAAACTTTTTTTTACCACAAGTTTTCTTTGGACTTCAAAACATTTTACTTGTTACTTATCTATGCAAAGTATCAATAACTTTGACATTTTATTACATATATTTAGTTAGCATCTTATACCAATAAGTGAATTACATTAAATTCACTGTCTCTATTGCATCAGATCCTTCAAGTCAGTAAAGTAGACCCCAGGACACAATCGATATTTGAGGACGCATTCGCAGCACTGGGTCGCCTTGACAACATCTCCTTGGTGATGGGCTTCCACCCACAGTACCTGGAGAGCTTTCTGAGGACACAGCACTACCTGCTGCAGATGGACGGGCCCTTATCCCTGCACTACCGCCACTACATAGGCATCATGGTGAGATCCCTAACCCCCTCTCCAACCTCTACACTACCACAGTATAGCCACTCACTACAAGCCCTGTATATCTCTCTGCCTACAGAGAGTACGTTTTGAATTCTTGGACACTCGTCTATAGACTGTACATTTTAGAGTTCTTGGGCAGTCTGGTAATTGTTTCCCCTCCCAGGCTGCAGCCAGACACCAGTGCTCCTACCTGGTCAACCTGCACGTCAACGACTTCCTCCAGGTGGGAGGGGACTCCAAGTGGCTGAATGGCCTGGACGGAGCCCCACAGAAGCTGCAGGCCCTCGGGGAGCTCAACAAGATCCTGGCCCACCGGCCCTGGCTCCTCACCAAGGCACACATCGAGGTACGCGCGGGTGGGGTGGGGGGGGGGACTGTGACACAAACCCCCAGGACTGGACAGATGGACAGGTTAGGGTTATGTAACAGATACCGAAATGATGGGATGAGGCCTGGCCTGAGTTACACAGCTGCTGACTTTGCAGAGTTAGTTATATAACTTTTTGAAAGGGGGATCTGTATAGAAGGAAGAGGGGAAGGGATGGGTAGAGAGAATAAAACAATTGGAAAGCGATGGATGGATAGAATGTGAGACAGGAAAAGAAAAGATTCCACCCAAAGGAAATTACTGATTGACTGACGTATCAGCTCTCCCCTTCACCCCCACTCCAGCACCTGCTGAAGGCTGAAGAACACAGCTGGTCCCTGGCTGAGCTGATCCATGCTGTGGTGCTCCTCACACACTACCACTCCCTGGCCTCCTTTACCTTCGGCTGTGGCATCACCCCCGAGATCCACAGTGACGGGGGACACACCTTCAGACCCCCCTCCCTCAGCCAGTACTGTGTCTGCGACATCGCCAATGGCAACGGTCACGGCCACCTGGAGGAGAGGAGAGGCAATCACCAGGTGAGCGGGAGGAGGAGAGTCAGGACTGTGTGTGGGTGAGCGAGGGAGAGAAGCTGTAGGTTTGTTAGTCACTCGGCTTTGACACCCGTGTGGTTGTGAGTGCAGTGATTCTTGTGGTTGTGGTTGCCCTTTGAATGACCAGTGCCCTGAACCACAATGTGTGTGTGTTTAGGTGTCAGAGGTGTCTGGTGAGGTGGAGGTGCTGATGGAGAGGATGAAGCAGCTGCAGGAGTGTCGTGATGAAGAGGAAGCCAGTCAGGAGGAGATGGCCACACGCTTTGAGAGGGAGAAGACCGAGAGCATGCTTGTGGCCACGGCAGAGGATGAGGAGTGTGTGCCATCCAGAGACGTATCCAGGCACTTTGAAGACCCCAGCTACGGCTACAAGGACTTCTCCAGGAGAGGAGAACATGTACCCACCTTCAGAGTGCAGGTATATAATACACGTGTGTGTACACACACACACCCGTTCAGGGAGAGCCAGAAAGAAAGAAAAGGAGAGAGAAAGTGAAGAGGTTTTTTTTTTCTCAATAACTTCAAGATTACATTTTCTAAATGTTACCATGTTACCAACATTTTCTAAATGTTACCATATGGACTATCTATCTGATTGATCAATTGATATCCAGACATTCTGATTAACTCCTTGCTTTCCTCTCTTCAGGACTACAGTTGGGAGGACCACGGCTACTCCCTGGTGAACCGTCTGTACCCTGACGTTGGTCAGCTGCTGGATGAGAAGTTCCAGATGGCCTACAACCTGACCTACAACACCATGGCCATGCACAAAGACGTGGACACCACCATGCTGCGCAGGGCTATCTGGAACTACATCCACTGCATGTTCGGCATCAGGTACGTCACTCACTGGCTCTATACAAACACAAATCTACTCATGTAAATGTACATATTTCATGATGTAATATGCTAGATTCAGTCAAAAGAAGAATGTTATCACGTGTTTAATACATTGACAAAGTGCAGTAATTTCGTACAGTAATGTAGTTATTAGTAAAGAAATATCTATGTCTCAGGTATGATGACTATGACTACGGGGAGATTAACCAGCTGTTGGACCGCAGCTTTAAGGTCTACATTAAGACCATGGTGTGCAGCCCGGAGAAAACCACCAAACGAATGTATGAGAGCTTCTGGAGACAGTTCCAGCACTCCGAGAAGGTGAGGGGACAACTTTCTATTTTATTTCTTATTCCATGGGTTTCTGTTAGCATTTAACATTTCTATATAGTTTCCTCTCCTAGTTGTTGATCTGTGTGACTGGAGTAATGTTGTGGAGCAGTTTTGTAATGCGTTCTACTCTCTCTTTCTCCCTCACTCTTCCAGGTCCATGTCAATCTGCTTCTTATGGAAGCGCGCATGCAGGCAGAACTGCTCTACGCTCTGAGAGCGATCACCCGCTACATGACATGAAATGCTTTTGGCGTTTATCATTGTTTTTTGCTGTCATTGTCTTTGCTCTCGTGGGACACTTCAGAAGAAATAAACCAAGGGGTGAAAACAGAAAATGAAAAAGATGAAAGGTAACCCTGTCTGTCGTGACGAAGCTCGTCCTCGTGATGTGGAAAGAAAAATGAACAGAACAAAAAAAAAGCAAATGAAAGAATGAAAAAAAAGAACTGCAAAAAGAAAAGTCATCTCAACCTACTTGTGGAAAGATAAGCTGTCCTCTTTACCTGCAGTGCCAAAACTCACCATGAGGAGGCAGCCTGGAGCAGACACTCTGCTGGGCCAGAGGAAAAGAAACAGATGACACAGGCCACCCTTCCAGTATTCTAATACACCTCAGTGGATGATGTCAATAGAATCTCCATATAGTGTGAAAACCCACAGCAAATCTCCAGAAAGCAAAGCAGTTCATCAGTCTGCACTTGATAATGTAGCCACTGTTTTTTGCTTTAGTCTTTTTGTATTAAGAGAAGTTGTTATCATCATGTGGTTGTTGTTGCGGTAACTGGAGATGATGGAAGCATTATTTGGCCTGTGTGTTGGTGTGCCTGGTTATGTCATACACCACAGTATAGTGTGTAGAGGTGCTGCCTGATACTGCTGCTCATGTAAGCAAGGGGTCATATTGACCCCCCCCCCCAATCCTCCCTCCCACCCCTAAGAACCCTATCCATCATAAACCCACAGCATTACCCCCCCCCCCCCCCCCTTCCCCATACCCCCCACCCTGAAACTGTTTGTGTAAGCTAACCCAAGAAGTGTGTGAAAGCGGAGAGGTGTTGGAAAAACTAAAAAATAACACTGTCTGAGCCCTATTTAGTTTGACTGTACGTATGATGAACCCATTCTGTATGAGAGACTGATGTCAGTGACAAATATCATGTGTGGATGTGTGTGTAACTCCATGTGTTTTACAGAAAATATAAAGGAAAAAAGTGTGTTGAAATTTCAAGCAACAAAAAACCAGGAAGAAAGCGAGGTCATTTGAAGTGTGAAACTTCTTGCCTCTGCTGTAGCTCTTTCCATGTGGTGACTGTTACAGTGTTTTGTTTCTGGTAAAAAGCTTTGTCCTGTAAGAAAAAGAACATGAAAGCTAAAACAAAATGGTCTTCCAAGGGGATTGGCTTCCGGTTGTCATAACAATGACCTCACCTGTCTGTCTTCCGCTCACCCTCGACCTTTGACCCTGGCCTGGGCATCCTAACACTTTCAAAGCTTTGGGTATTGTGAATTGTACCAGTAAATAAATACCTCTTCTGTTTTCTTTTCTATCGCATTAAGAAGTGCTCTTTGGCGAGCAGAATGACTCTTTATCATTCTGGGTCGCTTGGCTTTCATTCGTAGGGAGCCCAGTTGGTCCTCATTGGACCGACTGTGATCGATACGGTCCGACTGCAGTCGGTCATAGATGTGCTTGTTCCCTCTGTGGGAGCCTAACCAGTGCAAACACAGTTTTTTTTAAACGAGGGGTAGACTCCACCCTTTTATTTTTGTTGACTAATAACAGTAAAGTACTGCATTCTACTGAGGGTGGATTGATACAGTTGGACAGTTGAATGATTGTTTCACGTTAAGAGGAGGAGGAAGATGAGGATGATTATGGAATGGTACATTATTTGGGGGTGGTTGTGAGAGGAAGTGTAGAGGTTTTATCAAACTTCTGACTGTCAGATACTGAAACTTTTTATATAAAAAAAAAATGGAATATGTTATTGAATCATTGTATTTTTCTGTTTTCTCCATAGAACTGTTGCTGCTGCATCAACATAATCATATCATTATTACATATAAATAATCTATACATTGAATCATTCATGAAACAAGCCCACCGAGTTGTAGTCACAGCACACATGCATGTATTATCTCCAACCTGAACAATACACTTCTGATCTCCATCAATGACAATTTACAATATGTCTTCAGTAATGATGTAGGAAACATTTGGCTATTACAGATGCATTTTGCACAGTTAATGCAAATGAGTCCCACACATCAATAAATGTTTTGTACAACCACATGTGTTGAGTGTGGGCCCACTGGTTCAATGTCTAGTTTTGATTTAGATTTGGTTGACTTGTCGACTAACATGAAGAAAAGTCACCATCTCATTGGATTTAGGTGAAGAAATACTAAATTGTCTTGTTTTGATTGCTTTTTTCCTCGTCCATTCAACGTCAACCCATTTCATTTTTTGTTGTTGAAATCATGTCAAAATGTTGATTCAACTTGTTTTTGTCCAGTGGGGAGTCAGTCCTCCCATTTTATACTACACTGAACTCTGTGGTTCAATGTTTGCTTGTGTTGACGAGTCCAAGGTTGAACGTTACTCCCACACCTGTTGTGCTAGAACACTTGGACCTGTCTAATGTGCAGTGAGATGAGGGAAAATTCCTTCTAGGATCACCTTTGACCTCTACTCTGCTCACCTTCCTGTCCTGTTCCGTTCTCCCTGCGGAAACTCCCTGGCATCCTTGTGGATGACTGGCTGTAGACTGAATTCTCTGGATGTTCAGGGACTTTTCTATTAAGGGCAAACAGAGGGTGACTTGGTCCATATCTCTACTGATACTGAACTGCCTCATTTCCCTACGACAATCTGAACAGGATGAGACTATTATAAACAATAGATGCACTTAATACCTCCACAATTACCCAACTAACTAACTTTATCAACCCAGACGGACAGGTGTGTATCATGTAGAGAACCATGTGTGTCATTAACTATGGCTGATGAAATGCTATTGGGTTGTGGTCACTGTAAGGCGTTATTATTGCAGGATAGGTTTACTTTATCTTGACAGAAGTGCTGTTTTTGTACTTATTTGATGTGATTTAAAAAGCGCTGTTCTTTGCTAACTTTGCAGCAGTACTGCCTGGCCTGGTCCATATCTGTAACAATAAAGGCTTTGAGAAGGAGAACGTTTACCACACTTTGTGTTGTGGTTTATTACTTACAGCAGTTCACAGATTAACAATGTCTGAACTTTTTATCACCACAGAAGCAGTTTACAATTATTGCGATGTAAGAGTAGCTTATGATAATAATATTACATTACCAGTTATAATATGGTACAACAAAAACAGTTTGTCATACAGGTCAGAGGCTCAAAATATGCCATAGCTAGGGCCAAGAAGGTTTCCTGACTTGGAAAACACTCAACCCAAGCAGCCTATAACTAAGTCCCAGAGTTGTGCCTGGTCAGGACCTTACTAATGGAATTAGAGAGCGTGGTAGAACCAGAAGGTAAAGTGTGTTGAGTACAGACACACTGGATGCAGGGCACAGCAAGAAGAAAGGCAAGGACATCACACTTTAGGGAGGGAGACTGTGTAGATGGCAGACAGTTTGAGTCTGGATCCTGTCCCTCAGCCTCTGAGCCACAGGACGGAACTCTGACTCCCAGAATGCTCGGTGGAAGTCCCTCGTAATCACCAGAGGTCCACTGCAGCGCTTCCTCCTCGTCTAAGGGAAAGGGGGATACCTAGTCAGTTGTATAACCGAATGCATTAAACTGAAACGTGTCTTCCGCATTTAACCCAACCCCTCTGAATCAGAGCTTCCTCAAAACGATACAACATAAAAATAAAGTATGTTTACAGCAGTAGACCAAAACATATAACTATAAAATGTTATTCATAAAACTTCCAGTAAAATAACCTCTTCTAAATCATTTCCATACCCAGGTACAGCGTTTGGACCTCAAGCAGTGCCTCTCTCTCCTGGTTGTCCAGTGTGGCTGGGGAGTCTGTCCCCGCCCCCCCCCCCCCCCCCCCCAAAGTCCCTCACTGTCTGCCAGCCTGCACACACACATCACATGACGGGAGAGAGGGGTTTAAGTCACATATGATTCACACACTGCCTTACATTAGCTCTCCCTGAGTGCATCTGCTGCTAAAGGTGGGCTGATAAAACTCCGGACAGTTCTGCCCCCCCCCCCCCCCCCCCCCTCATTAGAGAGGAGCAGCTTCAACAGCATGAGACAGAGAGAGAAGGAAAATATAGCTTGTTTGGTCGTATTATATCAAAGATATTGCGGTCGTACTGTCAACCGGTGCCTGCGTCATAGTGTGTGTTTCGTTTCTGGGTCTGACTGGAAAGGCCCTTTGGTGTGGTGGAGAAGTTCTCCTCTCCCTCTCTCTGTCTCTAATGTAAAGCAGCATGCATGGCCTGTCGAACTGTGATCAAAACAGGATATTAAGCTGCCTGATTTGGTTCCACAGCCAGTGCTGAGGAGAAATAAAAAACGTCTGTTTCAGTGTCAAGTTTTATTTGTCACATTCACCAGTAGAGTGAGATTCTTAACCTGCTAGCTCTACCCAACAGACACTAATAACTAAAAACTAAGAAATAATAGAAGAACCTATATACAGGGTCAGTGCCAATACCACATTTACAATGTGCAGGGATACTGGAGTAATGAGGTAGATACAGTGCCTTGCGAAAGTATTCGGCCCCCTTGAACTTTTGCGACCTTTTGCCACATTTCAGGCTTCAAACACAAAGATATAAAACTGTATTTTTTTGTGAAGAATCAACAACAAGTGGGACACAATCATGAAGTCGAACGACATTTATTGGATATTTCAAACTTTTTTAACAAATCAAAAACTGAAAAATTGGGCGTGCAAAATTATTCAGCCCCCTTAAGTTAATACTTTGTAGCTCCACCTTTTGCTGCGATTACAGCTAAGTCGCTTGGGGTATGTCTCTATCAATTTTGCACATCGAGAGATTGACATTTTTTCCCATTCCTCCTTGCAAAACAGCTCGAGCTCAGTGAGGTTGGATGGAGAGCATTTGTGAACAGCAGTTTTCAGTTCTTTACACAGATTCTCGATTGGATTCAGGTCTGGACTTTGACTTGGCCATTCTAACACCTGGATATGTTTATTTTTGAACCATTCCATTGTAGATTTTGCTTTATGTTTTGGATCATTGTCTTGTTGGAAGACAAATCTCCGTCCCAGTCTCAGGTCTTTCGCAGACTCCATCAGGTTTTCTTCCAGAATGGTCCTGTATTTGGCTCCATCCATCTTCCCATCAATTTTAACCATCTTCCCTGTCCCTGCTGAAGAAAAGCAGGCCCAAACCATGATGCTGCCACCACCATGTTTGACAGTGGGGATGGTGTGTTCAGCTGTGTTGCTTTTACGCCAAACATAACGTTTTGCATTGTTGCCAAAAAGTTAAATTTTGGTTTCATCTGAACAGAGCACCTTCTTCCACATGTTTGGTGTGTCTCCCAGGTGGCTTGTGGCAAACTTTAAACAACACTTTTTATGGATATCTTTAAGAAATGGCTTTCTTCTTGCCACTCTTCCATAAAGGCCAGATTTGTGCAATATACGACTGATTGTTGTCCTATGGACAGAGTCTCCCACCTCAGCTGTAGATCTCTGCAGTTCATCCAGAGTGATCATGGGCCTCTTGGCTGCATCTCTGATCAGTCTTCTCCTTGTATGAGCTGAAAGTTTAGAGGGACGACCAGGTCTTGGTAGATTTGCAGTGGTCTGATACTCCTTCCATTTCAATATTATCGCTTGCACAGTGCTCCTTGGGATGTTTAAAGCTTGGGAAATCTTTTTGTATCCAAATCCGGCTTTAAACTTCTTCACAACAGTATCTCGGACCTGCCTGGTGTGTTCCTTGTTCTTCATGATGCTCTCTGCGCTTTTAACGGAACTCTGAGACTATCACAGTGCAGGTGCATTTATACGGAGACTTGATTACACACAGGTGGATTGTATTTATCATCATTAGTCATTTAGGTCAACATTGGATCATTCAGAGATCCTCACTGAACTTCTGGAGAGAGTTTGCTGCACTGAAAGTAAAGGGGCTGAATAATTTTGCACGCCCAATTTTTCAGTTGTTGATTTGTTAAAAAGTTTGAAATATCCAATAAATGTCGTTCCACTTCATGATTGTGTCCCACTTGTTGTTGATTCTTCACAAAAAAATACAGTTTTATATCTTTATGTTTGAAGCCTGAAATGTGGCAAAAGGTCGCAAAGTTCAAGGGGGCCGAATATTTTCGCAAGGCACTGTATGTACAGTACATCCAGGCATGGATTAGGAGAAAGTGACGTAGCAGGATTAATAATAATAAACAGTATGGCAGCAGCGTAAGTGATGGGTGGGTGGGTGTGTGTGTGCAAAAGTGTCAGTGTAGGTAGGCGTGATACACTGAGTGTACATAAACATTTTACACCCATGAGATAGACTGACCAGGTGAAAGCTATGACCCCTTATTGAAATCAACTTCAATCACTTTGGATGAAGGGGAGGAGACAGATTAAAGAAGGATTTTTAAGCCTTGAGACCATTAAAACATGGATTGTGTGTGTACCATTCAGAAGGTGAATGGGCAAGACAAAAGATTTAAGTGATTTGAACAGGGTATGGTAGTAGGTGCCATGTGTACCAGTTTCCCATGTGTATCAAAAATGGTCCACCACCCAAAGGACTTGTAGAGTCCACGCCCTGATGAACTGAGGCTGTTCTGAGGGCAAAAAGGGGTGCAACTCGGGCCTCCCGGGTGGCGCAGGGGTCTAAGGCACTGCATCGCAGTGCTAACTGTGCCACCAGCCGGCCGCGATCGGGAGGTCCGTGGGGCGACACACAATTGGCCTAGCGTCGTCCGGCTTAGGGAGGGTTTGACCGGTAGGGATATCCTTGTCTCATCTCGCTCTAGCGACTCATCTCGCTCTACCGACTGTGGCGGGCCGGGCGCAGTGCACGCTAACCAGTTCGATAGGTGTACGGTGTTTCCTCCAACACATTGGTGTCATTGGACTGGCTTCCGGGTTGGATGTGTGCTGTGTTAAGAAGCAGTGCGGCTTGGTTGGGTTGTGTTTCAGAGGACGCATGACTATCGACCTTCGTCTCTCCCGAGCCCGTACGTAGCGATGAGACAAGACAGTAACTACTAACAATTGGATACCACGAAATTGGGGAGAAAAAGGGGGTTAAAAATATATATTTTTTAAAAAGGGGTACAACTCAATATTAGGAAGGTGTTCTTAATGTTTTGTACACTCAGTGTACATGTAAACAGGGCTGAAATGTGACTGGTAGCAGGAATATCTAAATACTGTTAATATACGAATAGTAATATATAGTAATGTAAACATGAGTAATAGTGGTGTCAATAATCAATGAACAGCAGCGTATTGGGGGGGGGGGGGGGGGGGGGGTAGTAGTCTGTCTGTCTCTGTGTCTGCCTCTCTCCTCTCTCTCTCTCTCTCTCTCTCTCTCTCTCTCTCTCTCTCTCTCTCTCTCTCTCTCTCTCAGTAACACTGCATTACAGTGTGTGGGAGGGAGGCGGAAGGGAAGAGCGCACAGCTAAAGCTGAGAAACTGAGAATTTCACACCCGCCTGAACATGGCCTGTACCAGTCAGTCCTGAAACCATCATTCCAACCACCTAGAAGTTTCACAAGAAACCAACCAGGCTCTAAAGAGCACAGAACATCCTGTTCTCTCTTTGGCTCTTTCAGACTGCAAAAGGACCTAAACCGAAAAAGGATGTGCAACAAAAAAAAAACACAAAGAAGAAAGAAAGAAATTGAAGAAGAAATATGTGTTAGATGTTTGGCACCTGTCTCCAGCAGACAGGAAACTGGTACCAAACAAGGAGTGACTGTATAGAGTTTTACAGTGAAGGGTTTGTACAGTGTGATTCTTGTATTGACGGGATATACAAACAGGCGTACGTTTCAGAGTAAATCACCTTCATTAGGAGCCTTGGCTGGCCTTGGTATGTCCGTCCTGTCAATACATTTATCAGATGTTTGGGTTCACCTTTTTTCAGATGTTCTGAGAACATTATTGGGACGTTATTAGAACATTTTGGGAACATTATAGGGATGTTATGAGAACATTATGGGACCATAATTTCACTCTTACATTACCCTAAAAACGCTGAAACTCCCTCAGTGTGTCCAGCAGGTTGTGTACTAGGTGTTTGTTAGCTGCCAGGGTAGGTCCCACTGCAGGGTGGATGAACAGCACCCTAACCAGCTTCACCAGAATGTTCTCCTTCTCCCGCCCCCACACGGGAGAAGTACAGAGTGTACTGGCGTCCCTGGCTGGAGGTGTGTGGGTGTGTGTATGGTAGGGGGGTCTCCCCTCGTAGGTGTTGTAGAGCCCCAGCAGCACGGACACACACCCATCAGCTGTGAAGAGGTGCTCTCTGGCCTCACTGCTCTGAGACGTTAGGTTACCCAGAGGGAAGAGCAGACGCACCCCCAGGTCCTGTGTGGAGGAGAGACAGAGGATTAGGTTGAATGTGTGTGTGTGTTATCCACATAAACAAATACCTTGGTGATTATAGAGAGTAATACATTTCTCCTATCAGATGTGACCTGGCATTCATCACATTCACCGTTTCTCCCCCACCACAACAACAAGGATTGAAACCTGTATACCACGTTTGTTTTTCAATCGCACTCTGCCCATCCCCTAAAGTGTGTGTCACAAACACAGACACACACACAGTTACCCAGATCCTGGCTGGGCTGACTGGCCAGTGTGGCTGATATGAACTGGGCTGTAACGTACTGTACTGACAAATTTATGGGGACAGGCTGTCCTGTCAAATAGCTATCCAGGACACAATGTGATCAACCGTGCGTCTATGTATAATAACAGGAGGATATCTGTGTGTCTCCTGTGTGTGTGTGTGTGTGTGTTTATTTCCTGGCTGATTAAGTCCTCTCTGATTGCCAGAGCCTCCCTCCCCACCCCATCTCCCTAAGGGCAGGATGACTTCCTCAGTTACTCCTGTGATGATGATTAAAGTCAAAACGCGCGCGCACACTGCTGTAACTATACTGGGACTTGGAGTACATAAACAACTTCCTGAAGATAAATAGGCTTAGTCAATGTGCAGTATAAACACTGGGAGTAAATGGGCTCATCTGCTTCCCATACCACACACACACACACACACACACACACACACACACACACACACACACACACACACACACACACACACACAGGGGGCCCAGCTCACCTGTTCCCGCTGGCGTTTACTCATCAGTTCTATAAATAGTGTGTAGCAGCCAGGGGTCTGGGCCAGAGTAGGAGGACAACAAATAACATTGACCAGATAGGCTCTCACTGGACTGCTATTGTCACAAAAAAAGGATTGGCTTTACTGGCAATACTTGTGGAAATAGGGAGTGCTACATGCTTTTAGAATCATATACTGTCAGATAGTGAACTGTTGATTCTTGTAAGGTTGTATGAGAAAAAAAACTCATTTTTGTACACACTTAAAAGTAATGCACAAGGTCAAGAAGTGTTGTAAATGGTCTGAGGTCTATACTGTCCCACTTTCAATTAAACAGTTAAATGTAAGGTTTTCTGAGGTGAGATGTTTTAGGTGTACAGTGTGTATGTGTGTGTTTGTGTGGTACAGGTACCTGGCAATGTTGATATCTTGTTCTCCGTGGTGATGGTGCAGCGCCTGGCACAGTTTGGTCAGGGCACAGTGGGAGATGAAGAGGGGGCGGGATTCTGGGTGGTCAGCCAGATGAAAGGGGATTCATCAGAGAAAATGACTTTACCCCAGTCCTCAGCAGTCCAATCCATTTTGCAGAATATCAGTCTGTCCCTGATGTTTTTCCTGGAGAGAAGTGGCTTCTTTGCTGCCCTTCTTGACACCAGGCCATCCTCCAAAAGTCTTCACCTCACTGTGCGTGCAGATGCACTCACACCTGCCTGCTGCCATTCCTGAGCAAGCTCTGTACTGGTGGTGCCCCGATCCTACAGCTGAATCAACTTTAGGAGACGGTCATGGCGCTTGCTGGACTTTCTTGAGCGCCCTGAAGCCTTCTTCACAACAATTGAACCGCTCTCCTTGAAGTTCTTGATGATCCAATAAATGGTTGATTTAGGTGCAATCTTACTGGCAGCAATATCCTTGCCTGTGAAGCCCTTTTTGTGCAAAGCAATGATGACGGCACGTGTTTCCATGGTTGACAGAGAAAGAACAATGATTCCAAGCACCACCCTCCTTTTGAAGCTTCCAGTCTGTTATTCGGAACTCAATCAGCATGACAGAGTGATCTCCAGCCTTGTCCTCGTCAACACTCACACCTTTGTTAATGAGAGAATCACTGACATGAATGTTTGTTCACATACATAGGTTGACCCAAACATCTTCTGAGAATGACTCCTAATCTTTGGAAAGTTTTGTTCATCGAGAGAGGCATATAACCTCGTCAGTGATATTGTTTTGAATAGTTCTCCAATCACTGCATCAGACTGAAGATCGATAAACTCAAGTTGCAGGTCAGTGGGAGCATCATCCACATTTATGGTGAAAGGAGAGGAAACCAACAGCATGTAATTTTCCAACAAATTGAAATCCTCAAAACAATGAGAAAACTCACCCTCCAAAGCGCGCAGCAGCGATACTTCTCCCGCTTTTCATCTGATAGGGAACAGACTAGTTGTGTCGGAAGGTGGGTAAGATTGTTGGCTTCTACTTGGCAGGTCAGGAGGAGTAATTTTCCCTTGAAGGCTTTGACAAGGCTGTACGTCTGATGTGCAAAAAGGCCCTTCCCTTGTATTTTGGAATTCAGTTCATTCATGAGGGCCATGATGTCCAAGGTGAAGGCAAAATCAGTCAACCATTCTTTATCTTGCGGTTGAGGGAAATCCACATATTATCCTTTAATTTGCAAAAACTCTGCAATCTCCGACTACAGGTCCCACATCCCTTTAAGCACCTTTCCCACGTTTGTGGTAGGGGAGATCTGCCTGACCCAACTATGTCTCTTCCAACAGCAAGACAAACTGCCTGTGGTTTAAAGGTTTTGCTCTTATGAAGTTTAACACTTTAGTGACTGTATCCAAAACATCTCATTTTCAGAACACATTTACAGAGCACCTCCTGATGAATAATGCAATACAGAGATATCATTTTCTCATCTGGGTTCAGCTCAGCTACTTGATCTTGTATCCTTTATAAAAGGCCCACTTTTTTTCCTGTCAAGTTTGGGCACCCATCAGTGGTCACACTGGATCACTTTTCAAAACTTTGCCGCACACTTATTAACCTCCTCCAATAAATATTTAGCTGTGTGTGCTCTTCATTGACTGCGCTGAAGAAAACTCCTCTGTAATTTCAAAGTCTGGGGTTATGCCTCGTGACAGGCTGACCACACCGCTCGCGTTGCATGCCTAGCGTTTGATGGTTTTCTAAGTCCTGTCTCTCCTCCCTTTGCCCGGTCTCCCTACGGCCTTACAAACTGCAGAGGCCCTGTTTACACACGTTTTCCGGCACTATGGGGTGCCTGAGGATATAGTGTCTGATCGGGGTCCCCAGTTCACATCAAGGGTCTGGAAGGCGTTCATGTAGCGTCTGGGGATCTCGGTTAGTCTTACCTCAGGTTTTCACCCCGAGAGTAATGGGCAGGTGGAGAGAGTTAACCAGGATGTGGGTAGGTTTCTGCGGTCTTATTGCCAGGATCGGCAGGGGGAGTGGGCGAAGTTCGTGCCCTGGGCAGAGATGGCTCAGAACTCGTTACGTCACTCCTCCACTAACCTTACTCCCTTTCAATGTGTATTAGGGTATCAGCCGGTTCTGGCTCCTTGGCATCAGAGCCAGACCGAGGCCCCTGCGATGGACAATTGGTTTCGGCACGCTGAGGAGACCTGGGAGGCAGCCCACGTCCACCTTCAGCGTGCCATAAGGCGCCAGAAAATTGGCGCAGACCGTCGCCGCAGTGAGGCCCCAGTGTTCTCACCAGGGGACAGGGTCTGGCTCTCGACCCGAAACCTGCCCCTTCGCCTGCTCTGCCGGAAGCTGGGTCCGCGGTTTGTGGGGACGTTTAAAGTCCTGAGGAGAGTGAACAAGGTATGTTATAGGTTACAACTACCCACTCATTACCGTATTAACCCCTCGTTCCATGTGTCTCTCCTCAGGCCGATGGTGGCTGGCCCGCTCCAGGAGGCTGAAGTGCGTAATGTTCCTCCGCCTCCTCTAGACATCGAGGGGTTTCCGGCGTACTCTGTTCGATCCATTTTGGATTCGAGACGCCTTCAGTACCTCGTGGACTGGGAGGGGTACGGTCCAGAGGAGAGATGCTGGGTTCCGGTGGAGGACGTGTTAGATCCTTCCATGTTATCAGAATTCCCATGTCTCCATCCGGATCGCCCTGCACCTCGCCTTCCGGGTCGTCCCCGAGGCCGGTGTCGACGCGCAGCTGGAGCCGCGGGGGGGGGACTTCTGCCGAAGTCGTTGCCTCTCCTTGTTCGGGCGGTGCTCGGCGTTCGACGTCACCGGTCTTCTAGCCATCATTGATCCTTTTTTCATTTTCCATTGGTTTTGTCTTGTCTTCCCACACACCTGTTTTCAATCTCATTCATTACCTGTTGTGTATTTAACCCTCTGTTTCCCCTCATGTTTTATTGTCAGTGTAGTGTGATTGTTGTATAGGTGCGCGTCGGGTCCTCGTACCCATGTTTGTGTGTTTATGTACATTTAGTGTTATGGAGCATACTCTGTGGACTTTATTAAAAGACTCCATTTTACACTCCATTTGACTCTCCTGCGCCTGACTTCCCTGCCACCTATTACACCTACGCATGACAACACAACACTTTGTTTATTTTTTGATGGTTAAAATGGCTCTGTGTTTATTTGTTTTATTTGTGTGCGTGTGTTTTTCTACCAAAATCTATTTCCAACCTTACATATTAGCATGATAATGAAATCAGTTGAATAGCATATGAGAAACTTTGTTTTCACAATATTTCCCCAGTTCCCCAAAATTAATACAATTATTTGTCCATTTATGAAAGAGGTGCTTTTTGTACAGAACCTAGATGGATTAGGGAACGAATTGCAATTCAACACCGTCCAGTCATCAGTGTCCTAATATTGAGAATAACATCTGTTTGCACTTTCTTTTGGAGTCCGTTTCATAGCAAACAGAACATTTCCTGCAGCGATGGACTCCAGCTCTTGCAAAAGAGAGACAATCTTAACTCTCCACACCTGTCACGATCTTCTTGGTCGGCAAACTCAGACCAACATGCAGCGTGCTTAGGGTTCCACATTTTATTAAAGTGAAACAACCAACAAAAACAATAAAGAAACGAGCGACCGTGTTGTACAATTGAAGTGCTCTCATGCAACAACAAAAAAACAAGATCCCACAACCAACAGGTGGGAAAAGGCTGCCTAAGTATGATCCCCAATCAGAGACAACGATAGACAGCTAGCTGCCTCTGATTGGGAACCATACCAGGCCAACATAGAAATACAAAAACTAGAATACACACCCTAGTCACACCCCGACCTAACCAAATTAGAGAATAAAAGGCTCTCTAAGGTCAGGGCGTGACTGATTCCTCTTCAGCCTCCTGGCTGGCTGATTTTTATTTATTTTACCTTTATTTAACTAGGCAAGTCAGTTAAGAACAAATTATTATTTTCATTGACAGTCTAGGAACAGTGGGTTAACTGCCTGTTCAGGGGCAGAACGACAGATTTGTACCTTGTCAGCTCGGGGATTTGAACTTGCAACCTTCCGGTTACTAATCCAACGCTCTAACCACGATCTGTCTCTATTGCCTAACTCTTTTCCCAACGCTGTTCCTAACTTTGTTCCTAACGCTGTTCCTAACTCCGTTCCTAACTCCGTTCCTAACTCTGTTCCTAACTTCGTTCCTAACTTCGTTCCTAACTCTGTTCCTAACACTGTTCCTAACTCCGTCCCTAACTCTGTTCCTAACTCTGTTCCTAACTCTGTTCCTAACTCTGTTCCTAACTCTGTTCCTAACTCTGTTCCTAACTCTGTTCCTAACTCTGTTCCTAACTCCGTTCCTAACTCCGTTCCTAACTCCGTTCCTAACTCTGTTCCTAACTCTGTTCCTAACTCCGTCCCTAACTCTGTCCCTAACTCTGTTCCTAACTCTGTTCCTAACTCTGTTCCTAACTCTGTTCCTAACTCTGTTCCTAACGCTGTTCCTAACTCTGTTCCTAACGCTGTTCCTAACGCTGTTCCTAACTCTGTTCCTAACTCTGTTCCTAACTCTGTTCCTAACGCTGTTCCTAACTCTGTTCCTAACTCTGTTCCTAACTCTGTTCCTAACTCCGTTCCTAACTCCGTTCCTAACTCTGTTCCTAACTCTGTTCCTAACTCTGTTCCTAACTCTGTTCCTAACTCTGATCCTAACTCTGTTCCTAACTCTGTTCCTAACTCTGTTCCTAACTCTGTTCCTAACTTTGTTCCTAACTCTGTTCCTAACTCTGTTCCTAACTCTGTTCCTAACGCTGTTCCTAATACCGTTCCTAAATCCGTTCCTAACGCCCGTTCCTAATGCTGTTCCATTACCCTGTTCCTAACTCCGTTCCTAATGCTGTTCCTAACTCTGTTCCTAACTCTGTTCCTAACTCCGTTCCTAACTCTGTTAATAACTCTGTTCCTAACTCTGTTCCTAACTCTGTTCCTAACTCTGTTCCTAACTCTGTTCCTAACTCTGTTCCTAACTCTGTTCCTAACTCCGTTCCTAACGCTGTTCCTAACTCCGTTCCTAACTCCGTTCCTAACTCTGTTCCTAACTCTGTTCCTAACTCCGTTCCTAACTCCGTTCCTAACTCCGTTCCTAACTCCGTTCCTAACTCCGTTCCTAACTCCGTTCCTAACTCCGTCCCTAACTCTGTTCCTAACTCTGTTCCTAACGCTGTTCCTAACGCTGTTCCTAACTCTGTTCCTAACTCTGTTCCTAACTCTGTTCCTAACTCTGTTCCTAACTCCGTCCCTAACTCTGTTCCTAACTCTGTTCCTAACTCTGTTCCTAACGCTGTTCCTAACGCTGTTCCTAACTCTGTTCCTAACTCTGTTCCTAACTCCGTCCCTAACTCTGTTCCTAACTCTGTTCCTAACTCCGTTCCTAACTCCGTTCCTAACTCTGTTCCTAACTCTGTTCCTAACTCCGTCCCTAACTCTGTTCCTAACTCTGTTCCTAACGCTGTTCCTAACGCTGTTCCTAACTCTGTTCCTAACTCTGTTCCTAACTCTGTTCCTAACTCCGTCCCTAACTCTGTTCCTAACTCTGTTCCTAACTCTGTTCCTAACTCTGTTCCTAACTCTGTTCCTAACTCTGTTCCTAACTCTGTTCCTAACTCTGTTCCTAACTCTGTTCCTAACTCTGTTCCTAACTCCGTTCCTAACTCTGTTCCTAACTCCGTTCCTAACTCCGTTCCTAACTCTGTTCCTAACTCTGTTCCTAACTCCGTTCCTAACACTGTTCCTAGCTCCATTTCTAAATCCGTTCCTAACTCTGTTCCTAACTCCGTTCCTAATGCTGTTCCTAACTCCATTTCTAAATCCGTTCCTAATGCTGTTCCTAACTCCGTTCCTAATGCTGTTCCTAACTCTGTTCCTAATGCTGTTCCTAACTCCGTTCCTAACTCTGTTCCTAATGCTGTTCCTAATGCTGTTCCTAACGCCTTTCCTAACTCCTTTCCTAACTCTGTTCCTAATGCTGTTCCTAACTCCGTTCCTAATGCTGTTCCTAACTCTGTTCCTAATGCTGTTCCTAACTCCGTTCCTAACTCTGTTCCTAATGCTGTTCCTAATGCTGTTCCTAACTCCTTTCCTAACTCCTTTCCTAACTCTGTTCCTAATGCTGTTCCTAACTCCGTTCCTAACTCTGTTCCTAACGCTGTTCCTAGCTCCATTTCTAAATCCGTTCCTAATGCTGTTCCTAACTCCGTTCCTAATGCTGTTCCTAACTCCGTTCCTAATGCTGTTCCTAACTCCGTTCCTAACGCTGTTCCTAATGCTGTTCCTAACTCCTTTCCTAACTCTGTTCCTAATGCTGTTCCTAACTCCTTTTCTAAATCCGTTCCTAATGCTGTTCCTAACTCCGTTCCTAACTCTGTTCCTAATGCTGTTTCTAACTCCGTTCCTAACTCCGTTCCTAACTCCGTTCCTAATGCTGTTCCTAACTCCGTTTCTAACTCCGTTCCTAACTCCGTTCCTAATGCTATTCCTAACTCCGTTCCTAACTCCGTTCCTAATGCTGTTCCATTACCCTGTTCCTAACTCCGTTCCTAATGCTGTTCCTAACTCCGTTCCTAACTCCTTTCCTAACTCTGTTCCTAATGCTGTTCCTAACTCTGTTCCTAATGCTGTTCCTAACTCCTTTCCTAACTCTGTTCCTAATGCTGTTCCTAACTCCATTCCTAACTATGTTCCTAATGCTGTTCCTAACTCCGTTCCGAACTCTGTTCCTAATGCTGTTCCTAACTCCGTTCCTAACTCCGGTCCTAACTCCGTTCCTAACGCTGTTCCATTACCCTGTTCCTAACTCCGTTCCTAACTCCGTTCCTAATGCTGTTCCTAACTCCGTTCCTAACTCCGTTCCTAATGCTGTTCCTAACTCCGTTCCTAACTCCGTTCCTAACTCCGTTCCTAATGCTGTTCCTAACTCCGTTCCTAACGCTGTTCCATTACCCTGTTCCTAACTCCGTTCCTAACTCCGTTCCTAACTCCGTTCCTAATGCTGTTCCTAACTCCGTTCCTAACGCTGTTCCATTACCCTGTTCCTAACTCTGTTCCTAACTCTGTTCACAGAAACAAGGAGACGAAAAGGGAAGAACATAAAACACAGTTAGACAAGGCTGCCGCCTCAAACCCCAACATGGTGCTAGAGGGCTGAATATGGTTCACAAGTTCAGCGTCTTAAAATAAATCGCTCTGCGGGAAGTTTGATGCAACGAAAGGTCACCGTTCTCATCTGAACTTCCTCTGATTTGTGTGTGTGTGTTTGTGTGTGTGTGTCTGTGTGTGTGTTTGTGTGTGTCTGTGTGTGTGTTTGTGTTTGTGTGTGTGTCTATGTGTGTGTCTGTGTGTGTGTGTCTATGTGTGTGTGTCTGTGTGTTTTCTATCTCACATCCTGACACCTCTTTACTGAACATTTGCATATTATCTGTGTGCCTGGCTGCCTGGTGCAGGAAGCGGTGGTTATAGACCAACAGCTCTGACAGCCATTGGCTGCTGCTTACAGAAGGTGGGAGTGAGGCCCTTAGCAACAACACTCTGCCTGATCAGTGTGACACACTGCTAAGCTCTCATAGTCAAGAGGAAAGAAAGGTGTTTATCATGGAGATTAGATGAACATTCTTCATTCTTTTCATTTAGCAGCTTACTGTGTCCTCCACCAGTCAATATGTAAACATCAAACCAACTCTGACTTTAAGCTCAAATAAAAAAACTCCTTCAAAGTCGGGGTAACAAAGGTAGAAGTAAATCAAAATCGATATTCAAAGAAACTTGTCACAAACTTGTTATAAGAACTAAAGGTTTTGACACATCTACCCACCTACAGGGTACCAAACATCTATGTGTGTTAGGTTTAACACTTGTCCTGGTGTAGGCTACCCTCTCTGTTGGTCACTGCTGTACATAGTTACCCTTTGTTGATCCTAACGTACAGCTAGAACTGTATGGTTCAGTAAACTATTGAACTATGGTTGCAAAGCAACTCTAATTTACCAAAGTTACCGGAATCTTCGGCAGGTGTCCTAACGGTTAAGAGCTTTGGGCCAATAATCAAAAGGTTGCTGGTTCAAATCCCGAGCCGATTAAGTGATATGACTGCTGATGTGCCATTGAGCAAGGCATTTAACCCTAATTGCTGCTGTAAGTCGCTCTGGTTAAGATCATCTGCTAAAATATATATTTTTGGTTTATTTCGGTAATTAACAGGTAATCTATAGTAATTGAGGTAATTTATACTAGAATAAAAAATGTATTCATGTCTAGTATAAATGTTTTATTGTGTCCATATTTTTATTTTATTTTTTTACCCCTTTTTCTCCCCAATTTCGTGGTATCCAATTGTTGTAGTAGCTACTATCTTGTCTCATCGCTACAACTCCCGTACGGGCTCGGGAGAGACGAAGGTTGGAAGTCATGCGTCCTCCGATACACAACCCAACCAGAAAACCAACATGAAAAGAGAAAATATCTTGAGTCAATAAGTATTCAAACCCTTTGTTATTGCAAGTCTAAATAAGTTCAGGAGTAGAAACTTGCTTTAACAAGTCACATAATTAGTTGCAATAGTGTTTAACATGATTTCTGAATGACTACCTCATCTCTGTACCTCACACACAATTATCTGTAATGTTCTGCAGTTGAGCAGTGCATTTCAACACAGATTCAACGACAAAGACCACAGAGGTTTTCCAATGCCTCGCAAAGAAGGACACTATTGGTAGATAGGTAAAAAAGCAGACATTAAATATCCCTTTGAGCATGGTGAGTTATTAATTACACTTTGATGGTGTATCAGTCACTACAAAGATACAGGCGTCCTTCCTAACTCAGTTGTCGGAGAGGAAGGAAACCGCTCAGGGCTTTCAAAATGAGGCCAATAGTGACTACACAGTTCCAGAGGGCCTCCCGAGTGGCACAAGCGGTCTAAGGCACTGCATCGCAGGGTTAGAGGAGTCAGTACAGGTCCTCAGCTGGCCGTGACCGGGAGACCCATGAGGGGGCGCAAAATGACCCAGCATCGTCCGGGTTAGGGGAGGGTTTGGCCGGGATGTCCTTGTCCCATCGCGCTCTAGCGACTACTGTGGCAGGCCGGGGACATGCACGTTGACACGGTCACCAGTTGGACAGTGTTTCCTCTGACACATAGGTGCGGCTGGCTTCCGGGTTAAGTGAGCAGTGTGGCTTGGCAGGGTCATTTTTCGGTGGATGCATGGCTCTCGACCTTCGCCTCTCTTGAGTCTGTATGGGAGTTGAAGCGATGGGACACGACTAAACTACCAATTGGATATCATGAAATTGGGGAGAAAAAGGGGTAAAAAGTACGAAAATAATACAGTTCCAGAGTTTAATTGCTGTGACAGGAGAAAACTGAGGATGGATCCACAACAATGTATTTACTCCACAATACTATTGTTTGCAATAAGGCACTAAAGTAAAACTGCACAGAAATGGCTAAGAAATTAACTTTATGTCCCGAAATCATTATGTTTGGGGCAAATCCAACACAACACATCACTGAGTACCACTCTTCACATGTTCAAGCATGGTGGTGGCTGCACCATGTTATGGGTATGCTTGTCATCAACAAGGACTGGGGAGTTTTTTTAGGATAAAAATAAATGGAATAGAGCTAAGCGAAGGCGAAATCCTAGAGGAAAACCTGGTTCAGTCTGCTTTCCAACAGACATTGGGAGACAAATTCACCTTTCAGCAGGAAAGGCCAAATATACACTGGAGTTGCTTACCAAGACAACATTGAATGTTCCTGAGTGGCCTAGTTACAGTGTTGACTTAAGTCGGCTTGAAAATCTATTGCAATACTTGAAAATGGCTGTCCAGCATCAACAACCAGCTTGACAGAGCTTGAAGATTAAAAAAAGAATAATGTGCAGATATTGTACAATCCAGGTGTGCAAAGCTCTTAGAGACTTACCCAGAAAGAATTACAGCTGTCATCGCTGCCAAATATGATTCTAACATGTACTGACTCAGGGAGGTGAATTAAAAAAAATATTTCTGAAATTAATTTTCAATAAATTTGCAAAAATGTCTAAAACATGTTTTCACTTTGTCATTAGGTGTAGGTGATGTGTAGACATTGCACCTATTATACAGTCTTGTTTAGGGTTAGGCACCTACTGTACAGTCTTGTATAGGGTTAGGGTTAGGGTTAGGGTTAGGCACCTACTGTCACCTACATTGCACCTACTGTACAGTCTTGGTTAGGGTTAGGCACCTACTATACAGTCTTGGTTAGGGTTAGACACCTACTATACAGTCTTGGTTAGGGTTAGGGTTAGGCACCTACTATACAGTCTTGGTTAGGGTTAGGGTTAGGCACCTACTATACAGTCTTGGTTAGGGTTAGGGTTAGGGTTAGGCACCTACTATACAGTCTTGGTTAGGGTTAGGGTTAGGCACCTACTATACAGTCTTGGTTAGGCACCTACTATACACTCTTGGTTAGGGTTAGGGTTAGGCACCGGTGGATGCTTGGTTAGGGTTAGGCACCTACTATACAGTCTTGGTTAGGCACCTACTATACACTCTTGGTTAGGGTTAGGGTTAGGCACCGGTGGATGCTTGGTTAGGGTTAGGCACCTACTATACAGTGATGTGTAGACATTGCACCTACTATACATTCTTGAGTAATTCATTTTAACAACGCCATTATCATATGCAACTTTAATATATATATATGTGTATTTAATCCATTTTGAACTTAGACTGTAACACAACAACATGTGGAATAAGAAAAGGTGAATGTGTACTTTCTGAAGGCACTGTATATCAGTGTATGTGACCAGTTACTTCAGTTAACACCAGGTGTCCCCATTACAACAGAGGTTGCAGTAACTGAAGCTCCTCTTCCTGATACTCTATTGTATATAGCCTGTGTTGCTGTCTGCTCCTGTGTGTGTGTGTGCCTGAGCTTGTGTCAGTCGCATACAAAGAGACCTGCAACAGACAGGAACTGAGACCACAGCTTTGTGGGTTAACCCTGGTTAAAGCCGTTCATGCTTTGTCACTGTGACTTTACTCAACAGTTATTTGCAGTTACAGAACCGACAGCAACACCGATAACTTGCTGTTTTACACTGTTCTGTTCACTGTCTTTTTGTTGTCATTGATGATCAAATGAATCCTGACAGTGCTTTAATATCCCTACCGGGCTAAAGCAGATATTGGATGACTTACTAACTTAACTGAGGCTGGTACACAGGGCATAGACTAGAGCAGAGAGCACAAGCAGAGATGATTGTTATTCTAAATGTCAGAGAGAGAGAGAGAGAGAGAGAGAGAGAGAGAGAGAGAGAGAGAGAGAGAGAGAGAGAGAGAGAGAGAGAGAGAGAGAGAGAGAGAGAGAGAGAGAGAGAGAGAGAGAGAGAGAGAGAGAGAGAGAGAGAGAGAGAGAGAGAGAGAGAGAGAGAGAGAGAGAGAGAGAGAGAGAGAGAGAGAGAGAGAGAGAGAGAGAGAGAGAGAGAGAGAGAGAGAGAGAGAGAGAGAGAGAGAGAGAGAGACAAACACACACAGACATACTGTAGACAGAGAGAGAGAGAGAGAGAGAGAGAGAGAGAGAGAGAGAGAGAGAGAGAGAGAGAGAGAGAGAGAGAGAGAAAGAAAGAGCATGCAGTCTGTGTGATGGGATCAGGGCCTGGTAATAGGGCCTCTGTGTGTGATAGTGCCTTCTACGAGACATGATCTCATCTGTGTCTTGGGCCTGGGCAGTGCCTGGCCGGTGGACAGTAGTCAGTCAGTTAGTCACTCCCAGCAGAGACGCTGCTACGCGGCTTCTAGCCGTGCCCAGATGGGCACACAAATCTAATAGACAGCCATTTTGAGCTTTTAAGCCCAGGCTTATTGGAGAAAAAGAAGCAGCCAATGTCTAATCTCTCTTTTTATTTCTCACTCTCTTTCTCCATTTCTCAAGCGTGCACGGCACACTCCACTTTCTCTAAGATGGCTTGGTTCCAATAGGAAAGTTCTAAACAAGGAGAATGACTGGAGTTTGGGGGTACAGACATGTAAACCTTAAACACTGAACTTGAACTGTGAAAAAAAAGGATATGAGTTTGCAAGACAAAGAGTGAATGGCTTTCAGATCATGTCCATGAAAATCTGAAGATGGTGATCTCACATATATTGTGTAACTAGATCAGTGGGGTGAGAGTTGGGGGTCTGCCTTCGAATCTATTATAGGTTCTCAGTAAAATTGTGTGTGTGTGTGGGGGGGGGGGGGGGGATCTTGGTTCTCAGTGAAAGTGTTTTATTGTTGTGCCCCCGTCACAGCTTCAGCAGCTCCAGCTGCTCCAGCAGCTCCAGCAGCCCCAGCAGCCCCAGCAGCTCCAGCAGCTCCAGCATACCCAGCAGCTCCAGCAGCTCCAGCAGCCCCAGCAGCTCCAGCAGCCCCAGCAGACCCATCAGCTCCAGCAGCTCCAGCAGCCCAGCAACCCCAGCAACTCCAGCAGCTCCAGCAGCTCCAGCAGCCCCAGCAGCTCCAGCAGCTCCAGCAGCCCCAGCAGCTCCAGCAGCCCCAGCAGCTCCAGCAGCTCCAGCAGCCCCAGCAGCTCCAAGAAGCCCCAGCAGCTCCCTCAGCTCCAGCAGCTCCAGCAGCTCCAGCATCCCCAGCATCCCCAGCATCCCCAGCAGCTCCAGCATCCCCAGCAGCCCCAGCATCCCCAGCATCCTCAGCAGCCCCAGCAGCTCCAAGCATCCCCAGCAGCTCCAGCAGCCCCAGCAGCTCCAGCAGCTCCAGCAGCTCCAACATCTCCAGCAGCCCCAGCAGCCCCGGCAGCTCCAAGCAGCCCCAGCAGCTCCAGCAGCTCCAGCAGCCCCAGCAACTCCAAGCAGCCCCAGCAGCTCCAGCAGCTCCAAGAAGCCCCAGCAGCTCCCTCAGCTCCAGCAGCTCCAGCAGCTCCAGCATCCCCAGCATCCCCAGCATCCCCAGCAGCTCCAGCATCCCCAGCAGCCCCAGCAGCCCCAGCATCCTCAGCATCCCCAGCAGCTCTAAGCAGCCCCAGCAGCTCCAGCAGCCCCAGCAGCTCCAGCAGCCCCAGCAGCCCCAGCAGCTCCAGCAGCCCCAGCAGCCCCAGCAGCTCCAGCAGTTCTAGCCAAACAATGTGAGGATGGATTTTAACGACAGGCCCGTCCTCATGCCTGGAGTTATATATCTCTATAACTGACACACTCCTGATGAGGTAGACAGAAACTGTTCGAGCCTCTCCTGAAGACTGACCGGTCAGTGATGGTGATGTTGATAACAGATAGATAGGTCTATTGTATTGGGAAGGTCTTGGCTGAGAAGGTAGTTTTGGAAACTAGGATCCATTTAGACAAGTACCTGACCTGAAGACCAGTGGTGGAAAAAGTATTCAATTGTCATACTTAAGACATTAATAGTACCTGACCTGACCTGAAGACATTAATAGTACCTGACCTGACCTGAAGACATTAATAGATTAATACATTAAGTAAAATTGAAAGTCACCCATTAAAATACTACTTGAGTAAAAGTCTAAAGTTATTTGGTTTTAAATGTAAGTATCAAAAGTAAATGGAACTTCTAAAATGTACTTAAGTATCAAAAGTAAAAGCATTTCAAATTCTGTATATTAAGCAAACCAGACAAGACAATTATTATTTATTTTTTATTGACGGACAGCCAAGGGCACACTCCAACACTCAGACATAATTTACAGATAGCCATGGGGCACACTCCAACACTCAGACATCATTTACAGATAGCCATGGGGCACACTCCAACACTCAGACATCATTTACAGATAGCCATGGGGCCCACTCCAACACTCAGACATCATTTACATATAGCCATGGGGCCCACTCCAACACTCAGACATCATTTACAGATAGCCATGGGGCACACTCCAACACTCAGACATCATTTACAGATAGCCATGGGGCACACTCCAACACTCAGACATCATTTACAGATAGCCATGGGGCACACTCCAACACTCAGACATCATTTACATATAGCCATGGGGCACACTCCAACACTCAGACATCATTTACATATAGCCATGGGGCACACTCCAACACTCAGACATCATTTACAGATAGCCATGGGGCACACTCCAACACTCAGACATCATTTACAGATAGCCATGGGGCACACTCCAACACTCAGACATCATTTACAGATAGCCATGGGGCACACTCCAACACTCAGACATAATTTACATATAGCCATGGGGCACACTCCAACACTCAGACATCATTTACAGATAGCCATGGGGCACACTCCAACACTCAGACATCATTTACAGATAGCCATGGGGCACACTCCAACACTCAGACATCATTTACAGATAGCCATGGGGCCCACTCCAACACTCAGACATCATTTACAGATAGCCATGGGGCACACTCCAACACTCAGACATAATTTACATATAGCCATGGGGCACACTCCAACACTCAGACATCATTTACAGATAGCCATGGGGCACACTCCAACACTCAGACATCATTTACATATAGCCATGGGGCCCACTCCAACACTCAGACATCATTTACAGATAGCCAGGGGCACACTCCAACACTCAGACATCATTTACAGATAGCCAGGGGCACACTCCAACACTCAGACATCATTTACAGATAGCCATGGAGCACACTCCAACACTCAGACATCATTTACAGATAGCCAGGGGGCACACTCCAACACTCAGACATCATTTACAGATAGCCATGGGGCACACTCCAACACTCAGACATCATTTACAGATAGCCATGGGGCACACTCCAACACTCAGACATCATTTACAGATAGCCATGGGGCACACTCCAACACTCAGACATCATTTACAGATAGCCATGGGGCACACTCCAACACTCAGACATCATTTACAGATAGCCATGGGGCACACTCCAACACTCAGACATAATTTACAGATAGCCATGGGGCACACTCCAACACTCAGACATCATTTACAGATAGCCATGGGGCACACTCCAACACTCAGACATAATTTACATATAGCCATGGGGCACACTCCAACACTCAGACATCATTTACAGATAGCCATGGGGCACACTCCAACACTCAGACATCATTTACAGATAGCCAGGGGCACACTCCAACACTCAGACATAATTTACAGATAGCCAGGGGCACACTCCAACACTCAGACATCATTTACAGATAGCCATGGGGCACACTCCAACACTCAGACATCATTTACAGATAGCCAGGGGGCACACTCCAACACTCAGACATCATTTACAGATAGCCATGGGGCACACTCCAACACTCAGACATCATTTACAGATAGCCATGGGGCACACTCCAACACTCAGACATCATTTACAGATAGCCATGGGGCACACTCCAACACTCAGACATCATTTACAGATAGCCATGGGGCACACTCCAACACTCAGACATCATTTACATATAGCCATGGGGCACACTCCAACACTCAGACATCATTTACAGATAGCCATGGGGCACACTCCAACACTCAGACATCATTTACAGATAGCCAGGGGGCACACTCCAACACTCAGACATCATTTACAGATAGCCATGGAGCACACTCCAACACTCAGACATCATTTACAGATAGCCAGGGGGCACACTCCAACACTCAGACATCATTTACAGATAGCCATGGGGCACACTCCAACACTCAGACATCATTTACAGATAGCCATGGGGCACACTCCAACACTCAGACATCATTTACAGATAGCCATGGGGCACACTCCAACACTCAGACATCATTTACAGATAGCCATGGGGCACACTCCAACACTCAGACATCATTTACAGATAGCCATGGGGCACACTCCAACACTCAGACATAATTTACAGATAGCCATGGGGCACACTCCAACACTCAGACATCATTTACAGATAGCCATGGGGCACACTCCAACACTCAGACATAATTTACATATAGCCATGGGGCACACTCCAACACTCAGACATCATTTACAGATAGCCATGGGGCACACTCCAACACTCAGACATCATTTACAGATAGCCAGGGGCACACTCCAACACTCAGACATAATTTACAGATAGCCAGGGGCACACTCCAACACTCAGACATCATTTACAGATAGCCATGGGGCACACTCCAACACTCAGACATCATTTACAGATAGCCAGGGGGCACACTCCAACACTCAGACATCATTTACAGATAGCCATGGGGCACACTCCAACACTCAGACATCATTTACAGATAGCCATGGGGCACACTCCAACACTCAGACATCATTTACAGATAGCCATGGGGCACACTCCAACACTCAGACATCATTTACAGATAGCCATGGGGCACACTCCAACACTCAGACATCATTTACAGATAGCCATGGGGCACACTCCAACACTCAGACATCATTTACAGATAGCCATGGGGCACACTCCAACACTCAGACATCATTTACATATAGCCATGGGGCACACTCCAACACTCAGACATCATTTACAGATAGCCATGGGGCACACTCCAACACTCAGACATCATTTACAGATAGCCAGGGGCACACTCCAACACTCAGACATAATTTACAGATAGCCAGGGGCACACTCCAACACTCAGACATCATTTACAGATAGCCATGGGGCACAATCCAACACTCAGACATCATTTACAGATAGCCAGGGGGCACACTCCAACACTCAGACATCATTTACAGATAGCCATGGGGCACACTCCAACACTCAGACATCATTTACATATAGCCATGGGGCACACTCCAACACTCAGACATCATTTACAGATAGCCATGGGGCACACTCCAACACTCAGACATCATTTACAGATAGCCATGGGGCACACTCCAACACTCAGACATCATTTACAGATAGCCATGGGGCACACTCCAACACTCAGACATCATTTACAGATAGCCATGGGGCACACTCCAACACTCAGACATCATTTACAGATAGCCATGGGGCACACTCCAACACTCAGACATCATTTACAGATAGCCATGGGGCACACTCCAACACTCAGACATCATTTACAGATAGCCATGGGGCACACTCCAACACTCAGACATCATTTACAGATAGCCATGGGGCACACTCCAACACTCAGACATCATTTACAAACAAAGCATTTGTGTTCAGTGAATCCGCCAGATCAGAGGCAGTATTGATGACCAGGGATGTTATTTTGATAAGTGTGGGATTTCGATCATTTTCTTGTCAAAATGTAATACTTTTGGGTGTCAGGGAAAATATATGTAGTAAAAAATACATTATTTTATTTAGGAATGTAGTGAAGTAAAAGTAAAAGTTGGCAAAATATTTTTACTTAAGTACTTTACACCACTGCTGAAGACTGAGGTTGACTTGTCCATTAGACTTAGATGGGGGTGGCTGAAAGCTCATAGAATATCTTATAAGACTTTAATTTTCATACACATTTGGCTAAAACTACTCCCTCTCTCTCCTAAGGTTCTGGTTTCATTGAAGAGTAGGCGAAATTTGTGAAATACCTTGAATAAACTTGAAGGCAATCTGCATTTGTAAAGAACCAAAATGAGTGAGGAAGCACAGAGGTGAGGGGTAGTCAAAGTCTTTGAATCGGACACACTGAAAGAGAGTGGCCAAAACATTGCATCAGGGTTGAGCCAGGCTGTGAAATGTAAGAACAGGAGGTATAATTCACCACTGTGGTAATGGCCACCATGGAATCCTTTGTGTGCCAATACATCTACACTTAATGTCACCTACGCCAAAAGGAGAGAGACGGAGGGAGGGAGAAGTAGAGAGAAAGATAAGGAGGGAGGGAGGGAGGGAGGGAGGGAGGGAGGGAGGGAGAGAGAGAGAGAGAGAGAGAGAGAGAGAGAGAGAGAGAGAGAGAGAGAGAGAGAGAGAGAGAGAGAGAGAGAGAGAGAGAGAGAGAGAGAGAGAGAGAGAGAGAGAGAGAGAGAGAGAGAGAGAGAGAGAGAGAGAGAGAGAGAGAGAGAGAGAGAGAGAGAAGGAGGTGAGAGGGAGGGAGAGAGAAGTGGGAGAAAGAGGTAGAATAAGAGAGTAGAATAGTAAAAGAAAATATCAAAAGGGAGAGAAAAAAGACACGAGGGAAAAGAAAGAGAGAAAAAAAGAGATGGGTGGACAGCCAGAAGTGAGACAAAGTGGAAAGACGAGAAGAGAAAGAGGATATGGAGGAATGAAAGAGAGAACAAGGAATGAAATGTAGAGAAATGTGTAGGCATACAGTACCTTTCACTGTTGGTCCTGTGTCAGGCAGGTTTCGAGGGGCCTCCCCTAATCCTTGTCTCTCTTCTCTCCATCACTAGGCTCAGTACAAGGGGCTCTCCTGCCTCTTCTCTTAGCTGACAGCTCCCTCTGCCCTAGGCTGGAATCTGAACTCACACTGTCCCTCCCTACAAACACAGTATAGTGAAGAGGTATTATAGTTATTGGATCTGAACTGCCTTCAAAGCTCTCACCATCTTTTCACATTTTGTGTTTTGATTTTGTGAAAGATTAGAAAATAATGTTTAGAAAATGTACAAATAACCAAACTCTACACAGTCATTTGAGCTTTTCCCAAAAGCTGGCAAAGATACAAAAAAGAAGACAAAAAAAATTATAAATAAAAATTCCAATTATTTTTAAACAAAAAACATTAAAAAAAACATTTAACAAAAAGAAGACTAAACCACCTGGAAACCAGCTGCAGCGAATAACGTTTTCCACCACATCCAACCAAGTGGGAATGTAAATCAGGTATAACATCCTCCTGTGAATGGTTCCATTCATTTCCCTTTGGGAGAAGAGCTGCTCCAGCCCTCTGCCTGTGCAAATGATTTATTAATAATAAAATGACTGGCAGACAACACGCGGAGATATTGCCTTACAATAATAAAGTGTTCATGTTTTGCTTATTGCAACCATTGACCATCCCTCTCCACTCCCTTTTTCTCCCCCTCGCTCAAAAACCCTACCCTGCACCTCTCTCTCTTTATATTACCTCCCATCTCTCGTTCCATTGCTTTTGCAATTTTGTCTCACTCCCTTCTAACTCTCCATCTTTCTTTCATTTCTCCCTCTCTCTCCATCTCCCTTTACCCTCTGTTGAACCTGCCACAGGTGGGAGTGTTGTCAGACAGCCAGCTCTGAGGAGGAGCGGCCTCGCCCCTGCCACCCTCGTCTTCAGGTCCAGGGGGTCAGAGGGGGTTTAGGGGAGGGCTTTGGGGCTGACGGGGTCTGGCTCCTCATCCTGGGCCATTGGCAACCTGGGCTTCTGGTAGGCCACAAAAATGACTTCCTCATCGAGAGACCAAGCACTGATGTAGTATGTATAGTCAGAACAATACACTCAGGCTTTCTAAGCTCCCCAACCAGTTCACAAGAATATACATAGATTAATGTACAGTTCAACAGTGAGGAGATGAGATGAACAATGAGGAGAAGAACCCACATATTCCAGAGGAGACAGGAGAGTTCCAGAACCGGGTCTGAAGTCTGGTGCTTCAAAATTGTAAGCCTTGATGCTGAAAGAGGAAAAGAGAGACCTTATTCATTCAGTACACTGTATGGATGTAACACTGGACTACTTCTAGGGGGGTTACAAGATAAGGGTTTTAACCAGATCCCTACCCTGAACATAGAGGGAGGTTGAGCATCTTGGGCTCGAGAGGAGGTCTCCCTGAACAGCTGTCTGTGGTCCTCAGAGAACAACTGGCTTCAGTGACGATCTCTGCGCTGGTCTTCCTCTGGGGGTCAGGCTTCAGGGTAAAAATGCATTGTTTCTCATACTTCCTCTTCAAAGAAGACATTTTGTGAGGATTGTTGCCAGCTAGACCAGGGATGAGGTCAGGAGAATTACTTTATGGCAGAGGTCTCAAACTTTTTATAGTCCCGTACCCCTTCAAACATTCAACCTCCAGCTGGGTACCCCCTCTAGAACCAGGGTCAGTGCACTCTCAAATGTTGTTTTTTTGCCATCATTGTAAGCCTGCCACACACACTATACAATACATTTTTAAACATCAGAGTGAGTGTGAGTTTTTGTTACAACCTGGCTCGTGGGAAGTGACAAAGAGCTCTTATAGGACCAGGGCACAAATAATAATATAATAATTATCAATAATTTTGCTCTTAACTTAGCCATCTTACATATAAAACCTTATTTGTTCATCAAAAATTGTGAATAACTCACCACAGGTTAATGAGAAGGGTGTGCTTGAAAGGATGCACATAACTCTGCAATGTTGGGTTGTATTGGAAAGAGTCTCAGTCTTAAATCATTTTCCACACACAGTCTGTTCCTGTATTTAGTTTTCATGCTAGTGAGGGCCGAGAATCCACTCTCACATAGGTACGTGGTTGCAACGGGCATCAGTGTCTTAACAGCTCGATTTGCCAAAGCAGGATACTCTGAGTGCAGCCCAATCCAGAAATCTGTCAGTGGCTTCTGATTAAATGACATTTTCACAGAACTGCTTGTTGCAATTTCAATGAGGCTCTCTTGGTCAGATGAAAAGGCATGAAAAGGTATAACAAATCCAGTTTGTCCGTTTCGGGAAAGTACCTGCATAATTGCGCACCCAGCTCACTCAGGTGCTTTGCTATATCCCATTTGACATTGTCCGTAAGCTTGAGTTCATTTGCACACAAAAAAATCATACAATTATGGAAAGACCTGTGTGTTGTCCTTGTTAATGTAGACAGAAAAGAGCTCCAACTTCTTAATCATAGACTCAATCTTGTCCCACACATTGAATACAGTTGCGAGTCCCTGTAATCCTAGATTCAGATCATTCAGGCGAGAAAAAACATCACCCAGATCGGCCAGTCATGTGAGAAACTCGCCATCATACAAGCGGTCAGACAAGTGAAAATGATGGTCAGTAAATAAAACTTTAAGCTCGTCTCTCAATTCAAAACAACATGTCAATACTTTGCCCCTTAATAACCAGCACACTTCTGTATGTTGTGAATCACATTTTTATTTGGTGTACCCCCTACGGCATTGTGCGTACCCCTGAGGGAATACCTGCTTAATGGGAATGATTTTATCACTAAAGTGGGTTCAGTCCTGGGTGTATTACTGAAAAGGAAAAGTTTGGTTGTATGGGTGAATTACACAGTGTTTTAAGCCATTGCAGAAATAGGCACCATGGTGCACTGATATGCAGATTTACAGTGGATGAGGCTCGTTGTAAATGAGAAAGCAGGGCTCAGTCACCATGGTAAACGAGAGCAGCAGAGACAGGTTGAAGATGTTTTACCTAGGAGGCAGGCAGGAAGTATTTTACTTGTGACAACAAACCGGCTCAAAAGTAACATAAACTGTGTACAGAAACAAGCAAATTCCATTTTCATCTTGGTTGCACTCAGAAATGTTCAACCGATAGCACTGCCAGGAATACTCACCATGGACTGCTATCATAAAACCAAGCATGCTAGATATGCTACACTAACGTCACATGTTAGCCAGGCTAGCTTGTTCACATTTTTGGGATTAGAAGAAGTACCTAGAATTCCTGTTACTAAAATAAACGTGCCGTCTTTTGGTGATCACCGTAAAATGACTGGCCGATTTTGAGGCAACCCAACTTCTACTGACAAACAGGAAAAGTAATTGCTTCTCAAGTTTGATGCAAGTGAGTTCGCAGTGGTAGCTAGCCAGCTAGCTGAAAATGACTGATGTTGTCGAGTCTCGGGCCTCGACATCCGTTTGTTATCATGATATGTGTCAAGCATTTGTTCTTCCCAGGTGAGTCCCTCAGCATCATCAGTGTTTTCGCACAAAAAAGTTAAACAAATAGTTGTCATAGACAATAAAATTGTAATTTTAATTTCCATTTCTCACTAAACTGACATGACCAAAAGCAGGAGATTTGAGCTAATCAATTGCATCCCACCACCACATACTGTAGTAGGTAGGCTATGTAATACATCACCAACAATAATTTTGACCAGGGATAGAACCACTGCCAAAATGATATAGTTTCCCTCCTCTGTCATTCCATCTTTAGATGATCTTTCAAATGGAAGTTGTGCTGTTTGTCACATTCTTATACTTTTCTATGTTCTTCCCAGTGCCCCAGGGATGTTTTAAACCCAGACGTACTACTGTCTCAAATAATAGTCAAGTACATTTTTCTCACAGACATTGCATTCTGGTTAAGTATTCAGAATAAGGCATTGATTTATAATAATTAAAATCAATTGAGTGGGAGTGGACCCTGTCCCTTTCAGCTAAAAAGGCTGTATACCCTCTGGCTAAATAAAACATCTGCATTAATGTGTCCAGCCCTTTGAATCACTCTCCTCCTCTTTCTCACTGGCGCGTTAAACTGCTGCTGACACTTAAACTCAGAATGAAGTAGTGAATTTGTACATGTACATTTATATTAACCAATTTTGGCAATTACACCTTCCCTTTCCAGTCAAGGTTGAGAGAATTACTGGAGGGAAGAACCTTTCATTTTCATGACTATATTAGTAGGCTATCTGTTATTGTTTGTTGTCATCGTTAGGGTTACGGAAAGATGGCGTGGGTCGTTGCTATATAGTACTTTCACCTCTCCTTTTACTATAGTTTCCACTCACCTTAAAGGTACATGGGGGTCATTATCTGTCTGTACAATTGAAATACCAGGTAGTTCATGTTTTAATCAACACAATCAAATCTGAACTTCTAAAATAAGCTGTAAATGGCATCAGTGTAAACACAGAGATGAAAGATAAATCAAAATGATTTATTTGTATTTACATAAATGATGGTACAGTTGAGACATTCAGACATTTTAATGTACAAGGGTCATACATGTAGTTTACTTTGAAATTAAGATAAGGCTGTAGAAAATGCATAAAATGTTTGGATGAAATCTGATTTACAAAATACAAATCTTTTAAAAGTGTTTCCAAAGTCCATCAAAAAAATGATGGTCACCATTACGGCATGTGTTGCAGGTGATATTAAACTAAAACAAATCTCGAAACGACCGTAACGGCTGACCTGGCGGGAGAGGACTTATCCGCCATTTTATGGTCAGTGAAAATGTGACGTTGTTCAAATAAAAAAAGAGCGAACACAAAATGGCAGCTGACTTACGTCGTCTTTTTCATCCGGTGCTTTTCTTTCGAATGCTGCTCCTCTGTGAGATGTAGAACATTGTTTGTACCATGTTCCTGTGGCATGAACAACCAATACCCACAGTTGTACAGGAGAAAAGAGACCTCCAGCTTTAGTTCATCCTGTCCACATGATTTCACTGTTCAGTCTCCGCTCACTGCCACAGCTTCATTTAGGGAAAAGTAGGCATGAATGCAAGTAAGGGATAGAGTTCTATCAATATTCATAAACACACTCAGGGTAGAGGGATAGAAGAGTACAACCTGAATTGGTACGCTGTTTTCATTCAATCAACTCACGCTTTGCCCTAGGTTAGTTTAACCCCGAAGATGGGTCGACCACTTTGCAGCGAGCAGGTCTGTCTCGATTTGCAACTGTTTGTCCACTCGCAAACCTTTCCCCCCTGCTTTAAAAAAATAGAAACGTACATCTAAGCAATCTTGTGTGTCTCTGGTTGGATTTAAATAGCCCTACATGCTTCAGTCTCATGGATACAGTGAGCCTGATTGGCCGAGTGTGCATGCTGGGCATGACCAATCAGAGGGCATCACCATGGTGCTTCCCAGCCAATGGGAGGAAGAGGATAGTCTCTGTGATTTCATTGTCACTAAGGGAGGGGGAAACATACTGCCAGGACAGTTGGCATTAACATGGTGAGCAGTGGAGGAGGCTGTTACAGTCAAACTGTATGTCACTGATATGGCCTCGGAGCAGTAGATGTGATGCAGTAGTCATTGAGAGAAAGAATGTAATGGCTCGAAAAACGAGGCTACGGTATACGCTTCCCAGTAAACACACTACCACACACTAGTCACTGTTATCACTGGTCCTCACGTCACAGTAAGGAATAAATGGGTTGATTTTCGAGAGCTCTCGTCCTCCTTGAAGGTGGTGCGTCTCCTTGGCAACCAGCTCCGTCTTCTTCGGCCAGGAGCTTAGTATGATAGAGGGAACACACTGACATGGGGGTTAGAGGAGAGGACCTTTTCTCTCTCTCTCTCTCTCTCTCTCTCTCTCTCTCTCTCTCTCTCTCTCTCTCTCTCTCTCTCTCTCTCTCTCTCTCTCTCTCAAGGTCCTTTCATAGCAAAAACCATGTAAAAACATTTCCAACATGTTGCTGACATTGCAACCTGCAGGCATCATGTGATGAAAACAATAGAAAACTGATGATATCTTGTCTGTCTGAACTATAGGGGGCTTCCCTTCCCTCATATGTGCAGCTGCAGCAGTCTGACCAAGAGGTCACTCTGACACAAGACACAGGTGCCTCTGGCCTTCTTTTTCCTCGGGGTGGCAGGGTAGCCTTGTGGTTAGAGCGTTGGACTAGTAACCTGAAAGGGTTCATGTTCAAATCCCTGAGCTGACAAGGTACAAATCTGTCGTTCTGCCCCTGAACAGGCAGTTAACCCACTGTTCCTAGCCTGTCATTGAAAATAAGATTTTTTTCTTAACTGACTTGCCTAATTAAATAAAGGTTAAATAAAAAATGTCATCTCTTACTCTTCATTTCGATATCCAGCTCTCTCATGAGGTCTGTCACCCTCTTGAACAGGCTGATAAGAAAGCCCTGCGTCAGGGTGAAGTTGTCATGTGCCAGCATTCCGTGGCCATGTCGTAATGTGAGAGAGACTTACAGTGAGGGCCTTGCTGTGTTATGGCAGAAAACCACAGCTGGCTAATGATGGTATCTAGGCCTCCGCTCCTGTACAAGCTGTGTGATCTCCCTTTGAAACACTGACATTTACCCATTGTCTATCGAGACCATAGGTTTCACTTGTTAAGGCCTTTAAACAGCAACAATACAAATATATGATCTTAATTTGATCACTCTTTTTTTCCAAACCTGTAGTGTATATTAGCTTTGAAAAAGGCTTATAAAGTTTGTCATTTCCACTTAGAAATTTCAGACTTGATTTGCTATAACAAAAAATTTATCAACCCCTACAAAATGTTTCATTAATTATAATCCACATAATAATTCACATTCCCTGTTGCTACAGGATTATTTTCCTGCTGTAGCAAACTGGCTCAAATTAAGATCCTACATCTGTATGTTGTGAGTTGACTTCTTTTTCCACATTAGTCAATTAGCCACACAAGCACATACACTGTTTGCAGCCTGTCAGTAGGGGTGAATAGAACGCGGTCCACAGCCATTCAGACACACTCAACAGACACCCTCTTATCTCTAATCTCTGTCTGTGTTCACGCAAGAGAGCCACCCTGACATGCACCCACTCATATTACACACAGACCACAGGAGACTGCTGAGGGGAGGACGACTCAAAATAATGGCTGGAATGGAGTAAATGTGTTTGAGTTCAATACCGTTCCATTTATTCCATTCCAGCTATTACTATGAGCCCGTCCTCCCCAATTAAGGTGCCACCAACCTCCTGTGACACAGATAGTTATTTTTTTTGTGACACACTTGGATACATACACCATGGGTCATGCACCACACACAAACACAAACACACATACACACACACACACACACACACACGCACACACGCACACACACACACACACGCGCACACACACACACACACACACACACGCACACACACACACACACGCACACACACGCACGCGCGCACACACACACACGCACACATGCACGCACACACACACACATACACACACACACGCACGCACACACGCACGCACGCACGCACACACACACGCACGCGCACACACACACACACACACACACACACACACACACACACACACACACACACACACACACACACACACATACAACCACACATTATGGAGAAGCGTCCCTCTGTATTATATCCCATTGACTACTGCCAGACACCCACAGACTCCAAAGCGGTTCCATCTAATTTGATATGCTAATCAAAAGGAGAGAGCCTCAATCTAATCTTGATGGAACTGATGAATGTTTCCATGGATGTTGGTGATGCTGTCTCTGTCTGTCTGTCTGTCTGTCTGTCTGTCTGAACTGATTAATGTTTCCATGGATGTTGGTGATGCTGCCTCTGTCTGTCTGTCTGTCTGTCTGTCTGTCTGTCTGTCTGTCTGTCTGTCTGTCTGTCTGTCTGTCTGTCCATCTGTGCTCTGTGTTCCTGCTCTATGACAGTCTGTATGTGGTCCAATGATGACAGACTCTCTGACTCAACTCCTCTAAAGTGTAGCCTGAATCAACCTGTTACCTGTTAACCTGTTAATCAACCTGTTACCGTGGCCTGAATGAACAGACATACACAGAAGAACAGATACTCATACAGTAAACACTCTCTGACGCACACAGACAGAAACTCCCTGACGCACACAGACAGACACTCTGACGCACACAGACAGACGAACTGACGCACACAGACAGACACTCTGACGCACACAGACAGACACTCTGACGCACACAGACAGACACTCTGACACACACAGACTGACACTCTGACGCACACAGACAGACACTCCCTGACGTACACAGACAGACACTCTGACGCACACAGACAGACACTCCCTGACGTACACAGACAGACACTCTGACGCACACAGACTGACACTCTGATGCACACAGACAGACACTCCCTGACGCACACAGACAGACACTCTGACACACAGACACTTGTTGGACTGTAATTTCTGATCCACATTTCGTACACTTGAGCTCGTGTCCTAGACCTGGGGTCTTGTAGTCTGGAAACTACTAAAAAATAAACATCACAAAGCTGGCGGTTAAATCCCAGGTCTGTTCATAATGTAAAATATAAAGGTGGGTATTTCAATAGCAAATGCTTGTTCTATAGGGAATTGTGATGCACTTGTTTAAACACACAGGTTTGAAATGACAGGGCTATAAACTTGTGAATGTCCTGCCCTCCACTGACCCCAGCTTGATATGGACATAGTGTGTTTGGAACACAACACAAAGACATTCACATTTAGGGAACAAATCCTCCCTTTTTTTCCTGTTGTGTGTGTGTTACAGAGTCAATAGTAGGTCACTGTGTTAAAGTGTGTATTAGTGTCTGTGTGTAGGTGTTTGTGTTTGTGTGTTAGTCTGCCTCTTTATGTCCTTGCTGTGTATAGACGTTTGACAGTGACTAATCTCTACACCCTTTTCTTTAGTGCTTTTTGCACGTCACTGAACTGTTGTGCAACCCATGCTGAGTCTGTAATGTGGAACCACAATGGTAGTGCTCATTCTCTCTCTTCCTCTCTCTACAGTTCTGTTGTGAGCACTGCAATTAGAAAATAGTACACCCTTAGTGTTGTTTCAGATACCTTCCTACCTTCCCTATCAGTGCAAACACAAACACTTCAAGTCAGCTCCAGGGGAGATATGGTGTTATGACAGATTTGGCTTTTCTTTCTGTCATGTAAGAAGGATGAGCAATCAAGGTGAAATGGAATCTTGTTTGTCCTTCTAGCCAGCTGACTCCTCAGGTGAGAGAGAATGGCATGTATGAGATCACTCAAGGACACACAAACACACGCTCGAAGGGCTTAAATAATGCACGTCCAACAGGACATCAGAGATATGCCTGTGTTGAGAACAATCATTTGATCGTTCCCTTCATGGCCCCCCACGCAACTTTCCCTTGTGTACAGGGGCAGAGCAGCAACATTCTGTGAAAACAAACACATCATATTTCCAAGAAGCACATTGTTACCTAATCCCACACACTTCATGCCTCCCTTGGGTTTGTGGTAATAGTAGGAGTGTCCTCTCCTCCAGTTTCCTCCTGCCAGGAGCGGACTGGCCATCTGGCAATCCTGTCAAATGCCAGATGGGCTGGACAATTGTTTTGTTGGGTGTGCTGGTCGAAATTGACACACACAAAAATATATTTTTTATATAAAAATAAAACGATGAAAAAATATTTTTTACGCCCCAATCTTCTGATAGTATGAGCTGAGCATCTCACATTCAAAGTAAAACACGACATCAGCAAAGAGACCTGCTCCAACTCTGTCATCAATTAGACAGCCAGGATCTTTGTAGTAAAGAAGGGTTGCCTATCAACATACAAAGAGCACACTCTACAGTGTCGTGAAAAAGTATTTGCCCCCTTCCTGATTTTTTCTATTTTTGATACTGAATGTCATCAGATCTTCATCCAAAACCTAATATTAGATCAAGAGAACATGAGTTTACAAATAACAAAAACATATGTACTATTTATTTATTAAATTAACAAAGTTATGCAACACCCAATGCCCCTGTGTGAAAAAGTCATTGCCCTCTTACACTCAATAACTGGTTGTGCCACCTTTAGCTGCAGTGACTCCAACCAAATGCTTCCTGTAGTTGTTGATCAGTCTCACATCGTTGTGGAGGAATTTTGGCCCAATCTTGCATGCAGAACTACTTTAACTCAGCGACATTTGTGGGTTTTCAAGCAGGAACTGTTCATTTCAAATCCTGCAACAATATCTCAAATGGGTTTAGGTCTGGAATTTGACTAGGCCATTTCAAAACGTAAAATTTGTTGCTTTTTAACCATTTTCATTATTGTGTGTTTTGGATCATTGTCTTGCTGCATTACCCAGCTACACTTCAGCTTCGCTCCCAGGCGGATGGCCTGACATTCTCCTGTGCAATGATCTGATACAGAGCAGAATTCATGGTTGCTTCTATTAAGGCAAGTTGTCCAGGTCCTGAAGCAGCAAAACATCCCCAAACCATCACACTACCACCACCATGCTTGACCGTTGGTATAAGGTTCTTACTGTGGAATGATTGGTTTTTGCCAGACATAATGGGACCCATCTCGTCCAAAAAGTTTACTCAAGTTTGCCAAAAATCACCTGGAAGCACCTGGATGATCATCAATACTCTTGGAAGAATGTTCTATGGACAGGTGAGTCAAAAGTATGACTTTTTGGACGACATGTGTGCCTTTCTTTGTTTGCTGAAACCTAGTGGTGTAAAGTACTAAAGTAAAAATACTTTCAAGTACTACTTAAGTAGTTTTCTTGGTATTTGTACTTTACTATTTTTATTTTTGACAACTTTTACTTTTACTTCACTCCATTCCTACAGAAAATGTAATTTTTACTCCATACATTTTCCCTATCACACAAAAGTACTCGTTAAATTTGAAATGCTTAGCAGAACAGGAAAATGGTCCAATTCACGCACTTATCAAGAGAACATCCCTGGTCATCCCTACTACCTGATCTGGCGGATTCACGAAACACAAATGCTTGGTTTGTAAATGATGTCTGAGTGTTGGAGTGTGTCCCTGGCTATCTGTAAATGATGTCTGAGTGTTGGAGTGTGTCCCTGGCTATCCGTAAATTTAAAAAACAAGAAAACGGTGCTGTCTGGTTTGCTTAATATAAGGAATTTTATGTGATTTATATACTTTTGATACTTAAGTACATTTTATGAATTACATTTACTTTGAAACCTTAAGTATATTTAAAACCAAATAGTTTTACTTTTACTCAAGTAGTATTTTACTGGGGGACTTTCACTTTTACTTGAGTCATTTTCTATTAACGTATCTTTACTTTTATTCAAGTATGACAATTGGGTACTCTTTCCACCACTGCTGAAATCCATACTTTTTAATAAAACGCTAATCAAATACAACCACTTACTGGTTCCTCGTATCGACTGACAGCGACTCGATGATGAGGTACACTCTGCCCACAGTCGTCCCAACCCATCTCCACTGAGACGTATATATTGTGGAGTTGAGAACCCAGCTAGCCCTGCCTGTGCCCTCGCTGGGGCCAGCTGATGTGATGAGCGATGAGCGAACCACTCTCCTCCCCACAATGCACCCGAGAGAAAAATGTGCTCTGATCGTATAACATTTCAAAATGCAATAGCGGAAAAAACAGCTTTGGAAGCTTCGTCCCTTTGTCCCCTTGTTCAATAGCAGCTATTTTACAAACAATGTATTTGATATGGCTTTGAAATATGCAAAGATTTTTTGAATGATATATGGCTACTAGCAGTGGGTATTATATTCACTGTTAGATTAGTACATGACTACTAGCAGTGGGTATTATATTTACTGTTAGATTAGTACATGACTACTAGCAGTGGGTATTATATTTACTGTTAGATTAGTACATGACTACTAGCAGTGGGTATTATATTTACTGTTAGATTAGTACATGACTACTAGCGGTGGTATTATATTTACTGTGAGATTAGTACATGACTACTAGCAGTGGGTATTATATTCACTGTTAGATTAGTACATGACTACTAGCGGTGGTATTATATTTACTGTTAGATTAGTACATGACTACTAGCAGTGGGTATTATATTTACTGTTAGATTAGTACATGACTACTAGCAGTGGGTATTATATTTACTGTTAGATTAGTACATGACTACTAGCAGTGGGTATTATATTCACTGTTAGATTAGTACATGACTACTAGCAGTGGGTATTATATTCACTGTTAGATTAGTACATGACTACTAGCAGTGGGTATTATATTCACTGTTAGATTAGTACATGACTACTAGCAGTGGGTATTATATTTACTGTTAGATTAGTACATGACTACTAGCAGTGGGTATTATATTTACTGTTAGATTAGTACATGACTACTAGCGGTGGTATTATATTTACTGTTAGATTAGTACATGACTACTAGCAGTGGGTATTATATTTACTGTGAGATTAGTACATGACTACTAGCAGTGGGTATTATATTCACTGTTAGATTAGTACATGACTACTAGCAGTGGGTGTTATATGTACTGTTAGCGATCTAGTTAGTGTTTTTTGAGTTTCCACTTCCTCAGGTGTTGAGCCCCAAATGAATTACCCTGTGGAATTAGTTAGTGCACATAAAGATGTCAATGTGTCAGACCAAATCATGGACGGATGTGGATAAAATGCCAGGGTGGAATTCTTATCCCAATCCGCCACTTCTTTCTGCCACCTTTCCCCCTTCATCTCCTCTCTCTATGTGTAACCGATGTGAAATGGCTAGCTAGTTAGCGGTGGTGCGCGCTAATAGCGTTTCACTCGGTGACGTCACTCGCTTTTTTGAATTTTAGCCCTTTTTCTCCCCAATTTCGTGGTATCGAATTGTTAGTAGCTACTATCTTGTCTCATCGCTACAACTCCCGTACGGGCTCGGGAGAGATGAAGGTTGAAAGTCATGCGTCCTCCGGAGGAAACGTGCACCTTAGAACCTTGGTTTGCGCGCACTGCGCCTGGCCCGCCACAGGAGTCGCTGGTGCGCGATGAGACAAGGATATCCCTACCGGCCAAGGTCTCCCTTACCCGGACGACGCTAGGCCAATTGTGCGTCGCCCCATGGACCTCCCGGTCGCAGCCGGTTACCCAGAGTCTCTGGTGGCACAGCTGGCGCTGCAGTACAGTGCTCTTAACCACCAACCAACCACACACCCCGAGGGTGACTGTTGATGTGTGCAGAGGGTCCCTGGTTCGAGCCCAGGATGGGACGGAAGCTATACTGTTACATATGCACAGATCCATTGTCCCGCCATCCATCTCTCATACATGTGCACACACTGACATTGAGAGAACAGGGACTCTCCTGTGAACAGCCAGTCATATCTGGCCCTCTGCTGCCTACCCCTAAACAATGGATCTTCTCTCTCTCTCTCTCTCTCTCTCTCTCTCTATATATATATATATATATATGGGTATTACATATATATATACAGTGCCTTGCGAAAGTATTCGGCCCCCTTGAACTTTGCGACCTTTTGCCACATTTCAGGCTTCAAACATAAAGATATAAAACTGTATTTTTTTGTGAAGAATCAACAACAAGTGGGACACAATCATGAAGTGGAACGACATTTATTGGATATTTCAAACTTTTTTAACAAATCAAAAACTGAAAAATTGGGCGTGCAAAATTATTCAGCCCCTTTACTTTCAGTGCAGCAAACTCTCTCCAGAAGTTCAGTGAGGATCTCTGAATGATCCAATGTTGACCTAAATGACTAATGATGATAAATACAATCCGCCTGTGTGTAATCAAGTCTCCGTATAAATGCACCTGCACTGTGATAGTCTCAGAGGTCCGTTAAAAGCACAGAGAGCATCATGAAGAACAAGGAACACACCAGGCAGGTCCGAGATACTGTTGTGAAGAAGTTTAAAGCCGGATTTGGATACAAAAAGATTTCCCAAGCTTTAAACATCCCAAGGAGCACTGTGCAAGCGATAATATTGAAATGGAAGGAGTATCAGACCACTGCAAATCTACCAAGACCTGGCCGTCCCTCTAAACTTTCAGCTCATACAAGGAGAAGACTGATCAGAGATGCAGCCAAGAGGCCCATGATCACTCTGGATGAACTGCAGAGATCTACAGCTGAGGTGGGAGACTCTGTCCATAGGACAACAATCAGTCGTATATTGCACAAATCTGGCCTTTATGGAAGAGTGGCAAGAAGAAAGCCATTTCTTAAAGATATCCATAAAAAGTGTCGTTTAAAGTTTGCCACAAGCCACCTGGGAGACACACCAAACATGTGGAAGAAGGTGCTCTGGTCAGATGAAACCCAAATTGAACTTTTTGGCAACAATGCAAAACGTTATGTTTGGCGTAAAAGCAACACAGCTGAACACACCATCCCCACTGTCAAACATGGTGGTGGCAGCATCATGGTTTGGGCCTGCTTTTCTTCAGCAGGGACAGGGAAGATGGTTAAAATTGATGGGAAGATGGATGGAGCCAAATACAGGACCATTCTGGAAGAAAACCTGATGGAGTCTGCAAAAGACCTGAGACTGGGACGGAGATTTGTCTTCCAACAAGACAATGATCCAAAACATAAAGCAAAATCTACAATGGAATGGTTCAAAAATAAACATATCCAGGTGTTAGAATGGCCAAGTCAAAGTCCAGACCTGAATCCAATCGAGAATCTGTGGAAAGAACTGAAAACTGCTGTTCACAAATGCTCTCCATCCAACCTCACTGAGCTCGAGCTGTTTTGCAAGGAGGAATGGGAAAAAATGTCAGTCTCTCGATGTGCAAAACTGATAGAGACATACCCCAAGCGACTTACAGCTGTAATCGCAGCAAAAGGTAGCGCTATAAAGTATTAACTTAAGGGGGCTGAATAATTTTGCACGCCCAATTTTTCAGTTTTTGATTTGTTAAAAAAGTTTTAAATATCCAATAAATGTCGTTCCACTTCATGATTGTGTCCCACTTGTTGTTGATTCTTCACAAAAAAATACAGTTTTATATCTTTATGTTTGAAGCCTGAAATGTGGCAAAAGGTCGCAAAGTTCAAGGGGGCCGAATACTTTCGCAAGGCACTGTATATATATGTATATATATATATCTTATCCTGCCATGCTCCCAATGATTAATGGGGATTTAGTACTTAGTATTTGTTAGGATCCCCATTACAGTGAGGGAAAAAGTTTTTGATCCCCTGCTGATTTTGTACTTTTGCCCACTGACAAAGAAATTATCAGTCTATTATTTTAATCGTAGGTTTATTTGAACAGTGAGAGACAGAATAACAACAACAAAAAATCCAGAAAAACGCAAATGTTATAAATTAGTTTGCATTTTAACGAGAGAAATACGTATTTGATCCCTCTGCAAAATATGACTTAGTACTTGGTGCAAAACCCTTTTTTGCAATCACAGAGGTCAGACGTTTCTTGTAGTTGGCCACCAGGTTTGCACACATCTCAGGAGGGATTTTGTCCCACTCCTCTTTGCAGATCTTCTCCAAGTCATTACGGTTTCGAGGCTGACGTTGGCAACTCGAACCTTCAGCTCCCGCCACAGATTTTCTATGGGATTAAGGTCTGGAGACTGGCTAGGCCACTCCAGGACCTTAATGTGCTTCTTCTTGAGCCACTCCTTTGTTTCCTTGGCCATGTGTTGTGGGTCATTGTCATGCTGAAATACCCATCCACGACCTATTTTCAATGCCCTGGAAGGAGGTTCTCACCCAAGATTTTACGGTACATGGCCTCGTCCAACGTCCCTTTTGATGCGGTGAAGTTGTCCTGTCCCCTTAGCAGAAAAACACCCCCAAAGCATAATGTTTCCACCTCCATGTTTGACGGTGGGGATGGTGTTCTTGGGGTCATAGGTAGCATTCCTCCTCCTCCAAACACTGCGAGTTGAGTTGATGCCAAAGAGCTCCATTTTGGTCTCATCTCTTTCACCCAGTTGTCCTCTGAATCATTCAGATGTTCATTGGCAAACTTCAGACGGGCATTTATATGTGCTTTCTTGAGCTGGGGGAACTTGCGGACGTGGGATTTCAGTCCTTCACGGCGTAGTGTGTTACCAATTGTTTTCTTGGTGACTTTCTTGCTGCCTTGAGATCATTGACAAGATCCTCCCGTGTAGTTCTGGACTGATTCCTCACCGTTCTCATGATCCTTGCAACTCCACGAGGTGAGATCTTGCGTGGAGCCCCAGGCCGAGGGAAATTGACAGTTCTTTTGTGTTTCTTCCATTTGTGAATAATCGCACCAACTGTTGTCACCTTCTCACCAAGCTGCTTGGCGATGGTCTTGTAGCCCATTCCAGCCTTGTGTAGGTCTACAATCTTGGCCCTGACATCCTTGGAGAGCTCTTTGGTCTTGGCCATGGTGGAGAGTTTGGAATCGGATTGATTGATTGCTTCTGTGGGCAGGTGTCTTTTATTCAGGTAACAAACTGAGATTAGGAGCACTCCCTTGAAGAGTGTGCTCCTAATCTCAGCTCGTTACCTGTATAAAAGACACCTGGGAGCCAGAAATCTTTCTGATTGGGGGGGGGGGGGGGGGGGGGGGGGGTCAAATTCTTATTTCCCTCATTAAAATGCAAATCAATTTATAACATTTTTGACATGTGTTTTTCTGGATTGTTTTGTTGTTATTCTGTCTCTCACTGTTCAAATAAACCTACCATTAAAATAATAGACTGATCATTTCTTTGTCAGTGGGCAAACGTACAAAATCAGCAGGGGATCAACTACTTTTTTCCCTCACTGTAGCTGCTTCCAAGGCAGCAGCTACTCTTCCTGAGTGAAAACAATTACATCACAACAAAACACAACAACAACCTACATCATACAAGACATTATTACTCAATTATTGCAAATGTAAATGTCAAATCAAATCACATTTTATTGGTCACACATACGTGTTTAGCAAATGTTATTGCGGGTGTAGAGAGATGCTTGTCATAGCAAAATGCTTGTAAATATCAAATCCACAATACCACAATACCAGAACATTACAATGTGTGTGTGTGTTTGTGTGTGTGTGTCTGCACAGTCCGCGTTGTGCCGTGAGATGTTGATTTTCCTTGATTTTATTGCTCACTTGAGTTAGTTGATGTGGAAGAGAGTTCCACGTAGTCATGTCTCTATGTACTGTAGTACTGTGTGTTTCCCAGAGTCTGTTCTGGTGGCATGTCTTGTGGGGTATGTTTGGGTGTCTGAGCTGTGTGTTAGCTGATTGAACAGATGGGCTTCACTATCCCCCCAAATACACACACACACACACACACGCACACGCACACGCACACACACGCACACGCACACACACGCACACGCACACGCACACACACGTACACGCACACACACACACACGCACACGCAAAGACTCCTGGAGCCCATTGGCGGTATTTCACACTGATGTACGAAGCGTGTGTGTGGACTTCCCTGATTCCGTTATACAACAAGGGATCTAGTGCATTACTGACGAGAGCAGGGAACAAAGCAGATTGTACCAGGAGGAGCCGTGGACACACACAGTAAGCAGGCAGGGGGGAGAGGGCAATGAGACGCAACACACACAGTAAGCAGACAGGGGGAGAGGGCAATGAGACGCAACACACACAGTAAGCAGACAGGGTGGAGAGGGCAATGAGACGCAACACACACAGTAAGCAGACAGGGGGAGAGGGCAATGAGACGCAACACACACAGTAAGCAGACAGGGTGGAGAGGGCAATGAGACGCAACACACACAGTAAGCAGACAGGGGGGAGAGGGCAATGAGACGCAACACACACAGTAAGCAGACAGGGGGGAGAGGGCAATGAGACGCAACACACACAGTAAGCAGACAGGGGGGAGAGGGCAATGAGACGCAACACACACAGTAAGCAGACAGGGGGGAGAGGGCAATGAGACGTAACACACACAGTCAGCAGACAGGGGGGAGAGGGCAATGAGACGCAACACACACAGTAAGCAAACAGGGGGAGAGGGCAATGAGACGCAACACACACAGTAAGCAGACAGGGTGGAGAGGGCAATGAGACGCAACACACACAGTAAGCAGACAGGGGGGAGAGGGCAATGAGACGCAACACACACAGTAAGCAGACAGGGGGGAGAGGGCAATGAGACGTAACACACACAGTAAGCAGACAGGGGGAGAGGGCAATGAGACGCAACACACACAGTAAGCAGACAAGGGGGAGAGGGCAATGAGACGCAACACACACATTAAGCAGACAGGGGGGAGAGGGCAATGAGACGCAACACACACAGTAAGCAGACAGGGGGGAGAGGGCAATGAGACGCAACACACACACATTAGAGACATTACAAGATAATTTCACGGCCCAGATGTTAGCAGTCTTGAAACACTACAGGGAGATGCTTTACACAAGATGACCTCCACTCCATCTCACCCTCCATCTCACCACGCCACCCTCCATCTCACCACGCCACCCTCCATCTCACCACACCACCCTCCATCTCACCACACCACCCTCCATCTCACCACACCACCCTCCATCTCACCACGCCACCCTCCATCTCACCACACCACCCTCCATCTCACCACGCCACCCTCCATCTCACCACACCACCCTCCATCTCACCACACCACCCTACATCTCACCACACCACCCTCCATCTCACCACGCCACCCTCCATCTCACCACGCCACCCTCCATCTCACCACACCACCCTCCAACTCACCACACCACCCTCCATCTCACCACACCACCCTCCATCTCACCACACCACCCTCCATCTCACCACACCACCCTCCATCTCACCACACCACCCTCCATCTCACCACACCACCCTACATCTCACCACACCACCCTCCATCTCACCACGCCACCCTCCATCTCACCACGCCACCCTCCATCTCACCACACCACCCTCCATCTCACCACACCACCCTCCAACTCACCACGCCACCCTCCATCTCACCACACCACCCTCCATCTCACCACACCACCCTCCATCTCACCACGCCACCCTCCATCTCACCACGCCACCCTCCATCTCACCACGCCACCCTCCATCTCACCACACCACCCTCCATCTCACCACACCACCCTCCATCTCACCACACCACCCTCCATCTCACCACACCACCCTCCATCTCACCACACCACCCTCCATCTCACCACGCCACCCTCCATCTCACCACGCCACCCTCCATCTCACCACACCACCCTCCATCTCACCACACCACCCTCCATCTCACCACACCACCCTACATCTCACCACGCCACCCTCCATCTCACCACACCACCCTCCATCTCACCATGCCACCCTCCATCTCACCACACCACCCTCCATCTCACCATGCCACCCTCCATCTCACCATGCCACCCTCCATCTCACCATGCCACCCTCCATCTCACCATGCCACCCACGCCTTTACTCACAGAGAAGAGTAGAGAGAGAGAGGGGAAGGAAAGAGAGAAAGGAGAGAGAGAGAGAGAGAGAGTGGAAAAGGAGAGAGAGAGAAAGGAGAGAGAGAGAGAGGAGAAGGAGATAGAAGGAGAGCGAGAGAGAGGAGGGAGAGAGGAGAAGGAGAGAGAAGGGAGAGAGAGTGGAGAAGGAGAGAGAGAGAGAGAGAGAGAGGATGGCGAGAGAGAGAGAGAGAGAGAGAGGAGAAGGAGAGAGAGAGGAGAAGGAGATAGAGAGAAGGAGAGCAAGAGAAAGGAGAGAGCGAGAGAAGAAGGAGAGAGAGTGAAAGGAGAGAGAGAGAGAGAGAGGAGGAGAGAAAGCAAAAGGAGAGATAGAGAGAGATAGAGGAGATAATAGAGTGAGAGGAGAGAGATAGAGCGAAAGGAGAGAGAGAGGAGGAGAGAGAGCGAAAGGAGAGAAAGAGAGAGGAGAAGGAGATAGAAGGAGAGCGAGAGAGAGGAGGGAGAGAGGAGAAGGAGAGAGAAGGGAGAGAGAGTGGAGAAGGAGAGAGAGAGAGAGAGAGAGAGGATGGCGAGAGAGAGAGAGAGAGAAGAGGAGAAGGAGAGAGAGCGAAAGGAGAGAAAAGGAGAGAAAGCGAGAGAGAGAGAGAGAGAGAGGAGAAGGAGAGAGAGCAAAAGGAGAGAAAGAGAGAGGAGAAGGAGAGAGAGAGCTCTACATGTCTTTTCCTGATGGCTTTAATGCTGAGTGCAGGTCATAATTCATTTACACACACACACACACACACACACACACACACACTTACACACTTACACACACACTTACACACACACTTACACACACACACACACACGCACGCACACACACACGCGCACACGCACGCACGCACATACGCACGCACACAAGCACGCACACGCACACGCACAGGCCTCAGAGCAATGTTTTAGTGCCTTTGTGTCTTTGTGCCTGTCCTGAACCTCCATTGGGTCAGCGATGGAGAGATATATGGATGTGGGGAATGCTACGACCTTGCCACTCATGGTGCGTGTATGTGTGTGTCACGTCCTTTCTTGTGTGCAGCAGGGCAGTGTATCCTTGTTTTCATCACCCCTCTCAACCCTTCTACTTTCCTCCCCCCTCTCTCTCTATCTCTCTCTCTCCTTTCTTTGTCTCCCTTTATCTCCCAGGTTTATCCTCTTTCTGTTTCACCTATCCTCTTTGTGCCTCTCTATCTCTCTATCTCCCTCTCCCTCTATACCCCCAGAGGGGCTCTCTTGGGCACGGTAACTCACATCAGATAATTACACTATCTCTGCTTGGTGGATGGAGGCTGACAAATGGTGGGGGGGGGGGGGGGGGGGGGGTGGAGCTGTGTTGATCACTCCCCCATCCTCCACAGGCGAGTGACATAGGGTCAGAGTAGGGTTAGTTACTGCTTCACAGTAATGTACACATATGTGTGCCAACAGAATGCAGGTCACACACATACATGCTCGCACACCAAAGATCTGACACACAGACACACACATTACAGTTCACCCACACTGCAGGTCAGACTCACACATGCACATATTCCAGTGCTACATATACTCCTCCATGCTGCAGGGGATGTAGGCTGTGCAGAAAGCAGTGGGGGATTTAAGCTGTACAGAAATCAGCGGGGGATGTAGGCTGTGCAGAAAGCAGTGGGGGATTTAAGCTGTGCAGAAAGCAGCGGGGGATGTAGGCTGTGCAGAAAGCAGTGGGGGATGTAGGCTGTGCAGAAAGCAGCGGGGGATGTAGGCTGTGCAGAAAGCAGTGGGGGATGTAGGCTGTGCAGAAATCAGCGGGGGATGTAGGCTGTGCAGAAAGCAGTGGGGGATGTAGGCTGTGCAGAAAGCAGAGGGGGATTTAAGCTGTGCAGAAATCAGCGGGGGATGTAGGCTGTGCAGAAAGCAGTGGGGGATGTAGGCTGTGCAGAAAGCAGTGGGGGATGTAGGCTGTGCAGAAAGCAGTGGGGGATGTAGGCTGTGCAGAAAGCAGAGGGGGGTGTAGGCTGTGCAGAAAGCAGCGGGGGATGTAGGCTGTGCAGAAAGCAGTGGGGGATTTAAGCTGTGCAGAAATCAGCGGGGGATGTAGGCTGTGCAGAAAGCAGTGGGGGATGTAGGCTGTGCAGAAAGCAGAGGGGGATGTAGGCTTTGCAGAAAGCAGCGGGGGATGTAGGCTGTGCAGAAATCAGCGGGGGATGTAGGCTGTGCAGAAAGCAGAGGGGGATGTAGGCTGTGCAGAAAGCAGTGGGGGATGTAGGCTGTGCAGAAATCAGCGGGGGATGTAGGCTGTGCAGAAAGCAGAGGGGGATGTAGGCTGTGCAGAAAGCAGAGGGGGATGTAGGCTTTGCAGAAAGCAGAGGGGGATGTAGGCTGTGCAGAAAGCAGTGGGGGATTTAAGCTGTGCAGAAAGCAGCGGGGGATGTAGGCTGTGCAGAAAGCAGTGGGGGATGTAGGCTGTGCAGAAAGCAGCGGGGGATGTAGGCTGTGCAGAAAGCAGTGGGGGATGTAGGCTGTGCAGAAATCAGCGGGGGATGTAGGCTGTGCAGAAAGCAGTGGGGGATGTAGGCTGTGCAGAAAGCAGAGGGGGATTTAAGCTGTGCAGAAATCAGCGGGGGATGTAGGCTGTGCAGAAAGCAGTGGGGGATGTAGGCTGTGCAGAAAGCAGTGGGGGATGTAGGCTGTGCAGAAAGCAGTGGGGGATGTAGGCTGTGCAGAAAGCAGAGGGGGGTGTAGGCTGTGCAGAAAGCAGCGGGGGATGTAGGCTGTGCAGAAAGCAGTGGGGGATTTAAGCTGTGCAGAAATCAGCGGGGGATGTAGGCTGTGCAGAAAGCAGTGGGGGATGTAGGCTGTGCAGAAAGCAGAGGGGGATGTAGGCTTTGCAGAAAGCAGCGGGGGATGTAGGCTGTGCAGAAATCAGCGGGGGATGTAGGCTGTGCAGAAAGCAGAGGGGGATGTAGGCTGTGCAGAAAGCAGTGGGGGATGTAGGCTGTGCAGAAATCAGCGGGGGATGTAGGCTGTGCAGAAAGCAGAGGGGGATGTAGGCTGTGCAGAAAGCAGAGGGGGATGTAGGCTTTGCAGAAAGCAGAGGGGGATGTAGGCTGTGCAGAAAGCAGTGGGGGATTTAAGCTGTGCAGAAAGCAGCGGGGGATGTAGGCTGTGCAGAAAGCAGTGGGGGATGTAGGCTGTGCAGAAAGCAGAGGGGGATGTAGGCTGTGCAGAAAGCAGAGGGGGATGTAGGCTTTGCAGAAAGCAGCGGGGGATGTAGGCTGTGCAGAATGCAGTGGGGGATGTAGGCTGTGCAGAAAGCAGAGGGGGATGTAGGCTGTGCAGAAAGCAGAGGGGGATGTAGGCTGTGCAGAAAGCAGTGGGGGATGTAGGCTGTGCAGAAAGCAGTGGGGGATGTAGGCTGTGCAGAAAGCAGAGGGGGATGTAGGCTGTGCAGAAAGCAGAGGGGGATGTAGGCTGTGCAGAAAGCAGTGGGGGATGTAGGCTGTGCAGAAAGCAGAGGGGGATGTAGGCTGTGCAGAAAGCAGCGGGGGATGTAGGCTGTGAAGAAAGCAGAGGGGGATGTAGGCTGTGCAGAAAGCAGCGGGGGATGTAGGCTGTGAAGAAAGCAGAGGGGGATTTAAGCTGTGCAGAAAGCAGCGGGGGATGTAGGCTGTGCAGAAAGCAGCGGGGGATGTAGGCTGTGCAGAAAGCAGTGGGGGATGTAGGCTGTGCAGAAAGCAGAGGGGGATGTAGGCTGTGCAGAAAGCAGAGGGGGATGTAGGCTGTGCAGAAAGCAGAGGGGGATGTAGGCTGTGCAGAAAGCAGAGGGGGATGTAGGCTGTGCAGAAAGCAGTGGGGGATGTAGGCTGTGCAGAAAGCAGTGGGGGATGTAGGCTGTGCAGAATGCAGTGGGGGATGGGGAGATGGTAGGGCTTGGGAGGAAAGAGGTTAGAAGGATTCTAAAGCGACGTGATAGAGCGACGTCACAGACTGAGCATGATACCCACCTCATATGGGGAAACATGGCCTTCTTGGGATATGATTGAGAACAAGGCTACCTAAATTCTTCCAGTATATTGATTGCGCTACGCGCATGTGCAATACCCTCGGCCACTGCTACTCTAACTTCCGTGATGCATACAAAGCCCTCCCCCGCCCTCCCTTCATTAAATCCGACTACAACGCCATCTTGCTCCTTCTATCTTATAGGCAAAAACTCAAACAGGATGTACCTGCGACGAGAACCATTCAACGCTTGTCCGACCAATCGAAAGCCACGCTTCAAGGTTGTTTTGATCACACTAACTGGAATATGTTCCGTTAAAGCCTCAGGGAACTACATCAATCTATACGCTGACTCTGTGAGTGTGTTTATGAAGAAGTGCATTGGAGATGATGTACCCACTGTGACTATTAACACCTATCCTAACCAGAAACCGTGGTTGGATGGCGGCATTCACGCAAAACTGAAAGCGCGATCCACCGCATTTAACCATGGAATGGTCTGGGAATATGTCTGAATATTAACAGTGTAGCTATTCCTTCCGCAAGGCAATCGAACAAGCGAAATGCCAGGAACAAGGTGGAGTCGCAATTCAACGGCTTAGACACGAGACGTATGTGGCAGGGTCTACAGGAAATCACGGACTACAAAAAGAAATCCAGCCACGTCACGGACACCGCCGTCACACTTCCAGACAAACTAAACACTTTCTTTGTCCGCTTTGAGGATAATACAGTGCCACTAACAAGGACTGCACCCCCCCCCCCCCCCCATCCTTCTCCGTGGCTAACATGAGTAAAACATTTAAACTTGTTAACCCCCGCACCCCGCAGACGGCATCCTTAGCCGCATCCTCAGGGCATGCGCAGACCAACTGGCTGGTGTGTTAACAGACATATTCAATCACTCCCTATTCCAGTCTGTTGTCCCCACATGCTTCAAGATGGCTACCATTGTTCCGGTACCCAAGAAGGCAAAGATAACTGAACTAAATGACTATCCCCGTAGCTCTCACTTCTGTCATCATGAAGTGCTTCGAGAGACTTGTCAAGGATCATATCATCTCCACCTTTAATGGCCACCCTAGACCCACTTCAGTTTGCATACCGCCCCAACAGGTCCACAGACGACGCAATCGCCATCCCACTGCACACTGCCCTATCCCATCTGGACAAGAGGAATACCTATGTAAGAATGCTGTTCATCGACTACAGCTCAGCATTCAACACCATAGTACCCTCCAGCTCATCATCAAGCTGGAGGCCCTGGGTCTCAACCCCGCCTTCTGCAATTGGGTCCTGGACATTCTGACGGGCCGGCCCCAGGTGGTGAAGGTAGGAAACAACATCTCCACCTCACTGACCCTCAACACTGGGGCCCCACAAGGGTGAGTGCTCAGCCCCCTCCTGTACTCCCTGTTCACCCATGACTGTGTGGCCATGCACGCCTCCAACTCAATCATCAAGTTTGCAGACGACACAACAGTAATTGGCTTGATCACCAGCAACGACGAGACAGCCTACAGGGAGGAGGTGAGGGCACTTGGAGTGTGGTGTCAGGAAAACAAGCCCTCAACCGCAAGGCTTTCCAGAGGGTGGTACAGGTGCATCAAAGCTGGGACAGAGAGACTGAAAAACAGCTTCTCAAGGCCATCAGACTGCTAAACAGCAATCACTAACTCGGAGAGGCTTCTGCCTACATTGAGACCCAATCACTGGACACTTTTATTAATGGATCACTAGTCACTTTATACAATGCACTCTAAATAATGGCACTTTAATAATGGTTACATATCTTACATTACTCATATCACATGTATATACTGTATTTTATACCATCTACTGCACCTTGCCTATGCCGTTTGGCCATCGCTCAACCATATACAGTACTTATGTACATATTCTCATTCATCCCTTTAGATTTGTGTGTATAAGGTAGTTGTTGGGGAATTGTTAGATTACTTGTTAGATATTACTGCACTGTCGGAACTAGAAGCACAAGCATTTTGCTACACTCACATTAACATCTGCTGACCATGTGTACGTGGCAAATACAATTTGATTTGATTTGAGAAAGAGAGAGAGAAAATGACAGGATAACAGCGAGCTGTATGAATGACCTATACATCCTTGCAGACTGAACACACAGTGGGGGAGAACATCCATCAGCCTCTCTTCTGCTTCCACTGTTGTTTTTCTCCTCTTCCACCATCCCTTTGTCCCTCACACCACATCTCCCTGCTGGTGTTTTCATTTACACATTTTCTCTTTTTTACCCTCCTTTCTTTCTAAAGATCCCAAGAGAGAGAGTAGGAGAGAGATTAGGGGAGAGAGAGAGAGAGAGAGTAGGAGAGAGAGAGAGAGAGAGTAGGAGAGAGAGAGAGTAGGAGAGAGAGAGAGAGAGAGTAGGAGAGAGAGAGAGAGAGAGAGAGAGAGAGAGTAGGAGAGAGAGAGAGAGAGAGAGAGTAGGAGAGAGAGAGAGAGAGAGTAGGAGAGAAAGAGAGAGAGAGAGAGAGAGTAGGAGAGAGAGTAGGAGAGAGAGAGAGAGAGAGTAGCAGAGAGAGAGAGAGAGTAGGAGAGAGAGAGAGAGTAGGAGAGAAAGAGAGAGAGAGAGAGAGAGAGAGAGAGTAGGAGAGAGAGTAGGAGAGAACGAGAGAGAGAGAGAGAGAGAGAGAGAGAGAGAGAGAGAGAGAGAGGGAGAGAGAGACAAGCAGCTCTGCTACAAAGAAATATCAACTTATTCACCTACACCTTCAGTCTCTATTGTCTTACCATTACAGGGGTGCAATGCACGGTATCACCATCATGAACCAAACCAACAGCAAAAGCCAAAAGGATACAAAATGAGAGAAGCCAAAAGAGAGGAGTGGGCCATGGTGATACATGACCTGCCAGAGCAACAGGTCCCTCTCTGGTGAGTTTGAGCTGTGTGTTAGTGTCGCTGTTGTTGTTGTTGGTATTTTGATGTGACAGACCAATGGGTGGTGTTGTGTCCAGGGCAATCTTTGCATGGGGTAATGCACCTCTCTCTTATCTTTTGCTCTTTCACTCTCTCTCTCTTTCTCTCTCTCGCTCTTTCTTTCTCTCTCTCCAACGCTCTCTATTTCTCCTCTTAAAACCCTTATCATCACCTGTGAGTCAGGTGTTCAGTCACAGCTCCACACACCAGAAAACCAGAGGGTGAGAGAAAGAGAGAGAGAGAGAGGAAGGGAATGAGGGTGGACAAGAACAGTTATGCATGCTTTGACATATACATTACACATGTCCATGTATGTACGTGGTGCGCAACAATACCACAATCAGTGGGCTGCACTGTAACTTGCATGAAGGATGTTCAGCAAAGGAAATGAATGGGAGTATTGCTGGAAAACTCAACGACTCTGTGCAAGTGTGCCACTACAGCCATGACATCATCTCACTGCAGCAGTCACACAAACACACACACATGCACACACACACACACACACACACACACACATGCACGCACACACGCACACGCACGAACGCACGCACACACACACACACAGGTATCATTTACAGCCGCTCAGTTATCAAGTCTCTCTCTGTCACAGATCCATCCTCACGAGGCAAACATCAATTAGTGTAGAGCAGAGGCAGGTGTGTGTGTGTGTGTGTGTGTGTGTGTGTGTGTGTGTGTGTGTGTGTGTGTGTGTGTGTGTGTGTGTGTATGTGTGTGTGTGTGTGTGTGTGTGTGTGTGTGTGTGTGTGTGTGTATGTGTGTGTGAAGCAGAGCAGAACATAATACCACCTGATAAGGTGCAGAGGTCATTATATAAGGAAGCTGTCCTGAAAGCTGGCCTCATATCACACATTATCAAAGCATTGTCTGTAGAGGATCAACACACCGATAGACCTTAACTCATAACAGGAAACATCATCAAACATTCTCATTGTTTACACGCTCAATAAAACCACATAGTGATGATTCCCTCGCCTGATTACTGATTCAGTGTGTACGTGTTGTGTGTGCGTGTTGTGTGTACGTGTTGTGTGTACGTGTTGTGTGTACGTGTTGTGTGTACGTGTTGTGTGTACGTGTTGTGTGTGCGTGTTGTGTGTACGTGTTGTGTGTACGTGTTGTGTGTACGTGTTGTGTGTGCGTGTTGTGTGTACGTGTTGTGTGTACGTGTTGTGTGTGCGTGTTGTGTGTGCGTGTTGTGTGTACGTGTTGTGTGTACGTGTTGTGTGTATGTGTTGTGTGTGCGTGTTGTGTGTGCGTGTTGTGTGTACGTGTTGTGTGTACGTGTTGTGTGTGCGTGTTGTGTGTGCGTGTTGTGTGTACGTGTTGTGTGTGCGTGTTGTGTGTACGTGTTGTGTGTACGTGTTGTGTGTACGTGTTGTGTGTGCGTGTTGTGTGTACGTGTTGTGTGTACGTGTTGTGTGTACGTGTTGTGTGTGCGTGTTGTGTGTGCGTGTTGTGTGTACGTGTTGTGTGTACGTGTTGTGTGTACGTGTTGTGTGTACGTGTTGTGTGTGCGTGTTGTGTGTACGTGTTGTGTGTACGTGTTGTGTGTGCGTGTTGTGTGTGCGTGTTGTGTGTACGTGTTGTGTGTACGTGTTGTGTGTACGTGTTGTGTGTACGTGGTGTATGTGATTCCCATAAGTGGCAGTGGCAGACATTTCAAATGTCTTTATTCTTTTGGAACTTTTGTGTGTGATGTTTTCTGTACTTTATTTTGTTTATTGCACTTTTGTTTATTATCTATTTCACTGGCTTTGGCAATGTAAAGTTTCCCATGCCAATAAAGCCCCTTAAATTGAATTGAGATATATATATATATATACATTTGTTCTATATATATATATATATAACTATTTGACCATGGTTACTGATCAAAACCTTAAAAAATGCAGTGCACTACATTGCTGCCTGTCATAAGATGAGGGACAGTGTCTGACAGACCAATCAACCTGCACATGTCCTCCATACAATATTGATTATTATTATTAATTATGTTAATATAGTAAATCTCCAAAGTAAGATTTGGCAATATGTACATTGAATTGAGAGAGAGAGAGAGAGAGAATGTGTGTATCTTTTATCTTGATATTAGTTTGTCATATCCTTCCCTTCCTCTCTCTATGTCCATGTCAGTGATCAGTGAGCTCAACACATGGATGATTCATTGACTGCATATTTAATGTGTGCGTGCTTCACTGGCGTACCACATGGGATGGGGGGGGGGGTAAGAAAAACAGGATCAGTGATGTCAGAGGAGACTCAGTATGTAGTTAATTACTACCGTCGTTAGCGCCAGATTGGAGTGTAATTCTACCCTGTGTGTGTGTGTCTCAGAGAGTGAATGAGAGAGAGGAGAGTGTAGCTGAGTTGGTAGAGCATGGATGGCTCTTGCAATGCCAGGGTTGTGGGTTTGATTCCCATGGGGACCAGCATGAAAAAGTATGAAACATTTATGCACTCACTACTGTAAGTCACTCTGGATAAGAGCGTCTGCTAAATGACTAACATGTAAATAGAGAGAGAAATAGTCTATACGCGTTTGTACTCTTGACCTCCCTGACAATGCCATCAACAATAACTTAAATCCTTCTGTCATTCAGGCTCAATTTAATACTGACGCACACTACACTGTACAGTGTAAGGAGAAAGACTAGAGGCATTGAGAGATTACCTGGAGTTTGCATGTAGCCATTGCAGGCTGCGGATTGGAGAGACATTGTGGCTACTTTACTTCAGCCCCATTACTTGTAATGACAGGTTGGCCCTCTGCCTCTGCACGCAACTACACTGAACGAAAATATAAATGCAACATGTAGTGTTGGTCCCATGTTTCATGAGTTGAAATAAATCCTGGAAATGTTCCATATGCACAAAAAACTTATTTCTCTCAAATGTTTTGCACAAATGTGTTTACATCCCTGTTAGTGAGCATTTCTCCCTTGTGAAGATAATCCATCCACCTGACAGGTGTGGCATATCAAGAAGATGATTAAACAGCATGATCATTACACAGGTGCACCTTGTGCTGGGGACAATAAAAGACCACTTTAAAATGTGCAGTTATGTCACAAAACACAATGAAACAGATGTCTAACGCTTTGATGGAGCATGCAATTGGCATGCTGACTGCAAAAATGTCTACCAGAGCTGTTGCCAGAGAATTGAATGTTAATTTCTCTACCATAAGCTGCCTCCAATATTGTTTTAGAGAATTTGGCAGTACGTTCAACCGGCCTTACAACCGCAGACCACCTGTATCCACGCCTCCTCAGGAGTGCTGAGAAGTATTTCTGTCTGTGATAAAGCCCTTTTGTGGAGAAGAACTAATACTGATTGGCTGGGCCTGGCTCCTCCGTGGCTGCACCCCTGCCCAGTCATGTGAAATAAGTAGATTAGGGCCTTCTTTGGACTGTAATATAATGTAATACAAAATAATCTTTTCAATTGTTGCACGTTGCGTTTATATTTTTGCTCAGTATACATTGAATACACAGGAGTGACACACACGCATACTCTTTGCAGTAGTTTGAGGTGATGAGAGGAGAAAGAAATAGAGTGGGGGATAAGGAAGAGAGACAACGGTAGGAAGAAAGAGTCACAAAGGGAGAGGAGTCAGAGAGGGAGAGGAGTCAGAGAGGGAGAGGAGTCAGAGAGGGAGAGGAAGAGACAGAGAAACAGAAAGTACAGAGAGAAAGATAAAAAGACAGACAGTGAAACCTAGAGAGATAGCTATGTTCAATATTTGTGCAACCCTATGACACCCAGTATGCCTATAGGCAGCAGACTGGTCTAACTGGCTGAATCAGTCATCTAGTCAGTCAGTCAGCTCTTCTCTTCTGGGCGTTTCTTTTGAACTAACCTAACCCAGCTCTGATCTCACTGCTTTGATTACTAGCCTTTCTGAGTCAGCCAGCTAGGCCATTGACCCCATAGTTTATATCTGATGGAAACCTAACCTAACCTCAATTGACATCTGCCCAAATACCTAACCTCTGACCTTCTGAGCTATCAACGGTACGATCTCCTGACCTGGGGGTGCGTCCAATTTCAGCATTGTTTGTCAATGTTACGTAACAAAGCTCAGTCCGTTAGTTTACAGGTGTACTCCGTGTCTACTAACAAAGCACAGGGATAAACAGTGGAGCTAAACATGCTTAGGCATGTCCCAGACCCACTTACCCCCAGGCTCCCCTCCCTTCCAAAAGGTCAGGATTCCTGACATGTTAAGCCCAGCATGTGTCTGTGTGTGTGGAGTGGTCGGGGGGCTGCGTGGGGCAGATTTGGAGCCGTGATTGATGAAGTGTTTAGGAGCGACCTGTGCTGTACATAATGTTCTGTACAGTCACTTCTCCCTGTGTCGCAATAACCATGGAAGAGTACCCACCCCAATTCTCAGATGTCCAAGTGGTTTTTAGCTGAAGCCTGTCATAAACAACACAAACATTGTGTAAGAAGGCTTCCAGGAAATGCCAGCAGCAGAACAGTTGTGTTCTAACGCCCGCCTTAGGTTGAGACTCGCACACGTGGTACATCTATATAGTCTGTCAGAAGGCCTATCACATTACATTTTCCCTCCAACCGCATGGCTTAGACAGGTGGTGAAATAATATTCAGGCTGTCAAAACAACAAAGTAAGCTGAATAAGACAAAACATGTATGAAGTCATTTATAATATTACTTCTGATATAAATGAAGGAACTATTAATAACCAATCAACTTTATGACCTATTCCTTCTGCTTTTCTGCTTTCTAATTTCCTATTTTCATCCATCTTGAAAAACCAACAGGTGGCACATTCACATATACTGTAGTTGTACATACATACATACATACATCTATAATCCTTTGTGCATTTTCAGTAAACCCAGAACATGTCAGAAATACACTGAGCACTGGAACCAGGAGAGAGTGTGGAGTTTCACCAAGCTTTATTTACATGCGCACCATTTCTTATACAAACTAGATTACAATTCAAAATGGAATACACAGGAAAAATACCCACTAACATCAACATCGTCGAGAAGAAGCGAGGTTACTACAGAGGTCAAAGAGCAGAGGGCATAGGTGACAGGAGAGCAGGTGGGGGACGGGGCTAACGAGGGGTGTAAAGTTCTAGGATCGAGAAGAGCTTTGACATGGACACGGGGGCAGTACTGTGCTGTGGCTGGCATGTGCCACCATTATGGGGCCAAAGGAGCCATCCGGTAGTAAAGAATGCATCTGTTCTGGGCTGACTGGGTTCTTTCATCCCTTCTCTGTCTGCATGTACACTATAGACATGTTGAAATGCAGTGCTAATGGCATGATGGCTTTGGACTACTCTCTTCCAGAGGGAAAGGTCAAATGCAGAGATGAGTCTATAGGGTAAGGTGCAGTGAAGAGCTATAGAAGACTCTTGGTTTGTTGGAAGTCACAGGTTCCAGAGACGGATGGGGTTAGAAGACGTCAAGCTTAGGGGATCTACTCTCCTGGCTGTGTGTACGGGGACTCATAGAGATTCTCATCATACCGAGTGAGCTGAGTGCACCACTGGTCTACAACTTTTAGTGCTATTAAGCACTCACAGATTTCCAAGAAAAACAAACATTTTGACTTTATTGTCTGATTACATTAAACTACATTACCAAAAAGTATGTGGACACCTGCTCATCCACCATCTCACTCCAAAATCATGGGCATTAATATTGAGTTGGTCCCCCTTTGCTGCCACAACAGCCTCCACTCTTCTGGGAAGGCTTTCCACTAGATGTCGGAACATTGCTGCAGAGACTTGCTTCCATTCAGCCACAAAAGCATTAGTGAGGTCGGGCACTGATTTTGGGCGATTAGGCCTGGCTCAGCATTCCAATTCATTCCAGGTGTTCGATGGGGTTGAGGTCAGTGGTCAGTGCAGTTCAGTCAAGTTCTTCCACACCGATCTTGACAAACCATTTCTGTATGGACCTTGCTTTGTGCATGGGGGCATTGGCATGCTAAAACAGGAAAGGGCCTTCCCCAAACCGTTGTTGCTCCTAGACATTTCCACTTTACAATAACAGCACTTACAGTTGACCCGGGGAAGCTCTAGCAGGGCAGAAATTTAACGAACTAACTTGTTGGAAAGGTTGCATCCACTAATGTGAAGGGGTGTTCACATACTTTTGTATATATAGTGTATTTTAGTGGTTATTTATACAGAACATTTGTATAATACCCGTATAAATGGTATTTATATGACAATGTTTTAGGTTGACAATAATTATGTTACACAATTATGCTGCTACAGCCATTCATTCCAATTTAAATCGTTTGGATTTCTCTCTGACCAATATGGCTGCCATTTTCACCCCATTCTGAAACTATGAGGGTTCATCACATATCTCCTTTAGTAATTTCATAGGATCTCTATGGGGTGGGGGCTGTCATGCCGTAAACCTCAGGTAACACTTCTACAGTTGATCATCTACCCAGCCATGCAAACACACTCCTCTGCCTCAACCTCTGGCTGACGGACAAACACACACACGTTTGTTCGTTTGTACACTATTTTACAGGATAGACAGGACGGGGCAACCCTCTGGATAAAGACCCCAGACACAGAAGGGGTACCAGAGGCCCAGATGCTGCTACAAGCATGGTTTCCTGGTTCTCTATCTGGTTCAGCAACAATGGCGTTACTAATATTAGCATAGCATCCACCCCCTTACCCAGCAAGTAATGTTCTGTTCTTTCTTCAACTCTACCTTCCGAGGTATCATAAAAAACCAAGGGTCAAGTACTACATGAGTATATAAGGTCATAGAGTAAGTATATATATGCATTTCACACAGTTCATAATGCATAAATATATACATGCACACAGAGGGGGTGCTGTATGCTCCATGAAGGATAACGAAGGATAACATATCCTCGTGAGACAAAATCAATAAACGAGATCAATAAACGAGTCACACACACAAACACACACTCAGGAGATACAGGAGAGACCTGTTAGGAGCACCAGGCGTGTCTGTGAAGGGTGTGTGTGTGAGGGGTGTGTGTGTGCGCGTGTCATGAGTCCCACATGAGGAGAAAAAACTACAACGACATAAAAACAAACGACCGGACTGAGTGAAGAGTCAGATCCTTCTCCTGATTTCTTTCTTCTCTTCTGCTTGAAAGGTCATACTTCACAGGTTACAAGTTTACAACACAAGCAATAGTTTTTTGCCAACATGTTGTTGTGTGTTCTGCCATGGAGATGGGACCTGGTGTAACGTTGGAACGGGCTAGCTCCCTCTTCCCCCTGAGTGATGGTATATGCATATAATAACACGCCCACAACGAAACAACAAGCAGAGCTAAAACACAAATCCCTGCTCTTATTTTTCGCCAAGTGTGTGTGTGTGTGTGTGCGTGTGTGTGTGTGTGGTGTGTGTGTGTGTGTGTGTGTGTGTGTGTGTGTGTGTGTGTGTGTGTGTGTGTGTGTGTGTGTGTGTGTGTGTGTGTGTGTGTGTGTGTGTGTGTGTGTGTGTGTGTGTGTGTGTGTGTGTGTGTGTGTGTGTGTGTGTGTGTGTGTGTGTGTGTGTGTGTGTGTGTGTGTGTGTGGTGTTGTTGTTGTTGTTTTGGCTGCCAGCATCTCCTACATGTTGTTTCAAGTAATTTGGCAACATACACAGATAGCTTATCATTTCACTCAATAAAAACAAAATGGCTGCCAGAGATGAAGGAGGCTAACTGTACAACCTCCCGGCCTCTCAGTGCCACCCTGCCGTTGCTACGACTACGGCTACAGCTCGGCGGGGTCCGCCGGGCCAGATAGGTAAAATGCACGGCTTACTAGGGCCTGGACTCAAACACTGTTTACATCATAGCACCAGTTATGGCGTGGAAATGTACACAATGCTAGGACATAGGTATTTATTTTGGCTACATATGCTGTACTACAACACGTTGACATACCCCACCCATTAACTAGAAAGAAGGTCTAAACTCCTCCTCCTCCTCGGCTCTTCCTTTAAGTTGAAGCTTCCACTGTACTGTACACAGATCCATGACAGACTTCTTCTTCTTGTTTTTTTTCTATTTTTTACAGTTTTTTTTATATAAGGCATTTTAAAACCGTGACTAATCAATCAACCTCATGTAAAAGAAAAACAACGAAACACCAAAAACCTGAAATGCATGGCATTATTGTTTGACATCATCGGTGTGTGTAACGTGTGTGTGTTGTCGCTATTTTGAGTGCAGAAACTGTCTCATTCCTCTCTTTCATTTCATCAATAGTTTTTTATAAAACAACTGTGGTGCAGAAACAGTGATGATGGTAAAACAGGAATTTAAAAACAAACATTAAACATTTAAAATCACTGAGTGAAAACAGAGGAGGTTTTTCCAACATAACACATCCCAGAAACCACTGTATTAGATTTTACACCACATCACTTTTGTTTATCTTTTGTCATTTTCTTCCAGGAGCTACTTGTACACTACAACCTTGCTTGCCAAATGTCCTTGTTTCCCAAAAACCCTTCAAATAAACAAAACACAGCCCCCCTCGCTCTGTATCTTTACAATAGATTTTGTCCGACTGGTATTTGCTCAAAGGAAGATTGCATAATTCTGAGATGAGTTTGTGGTGATGATTTTAGATTGTTTGTTTGTTTTGCAGGGGTCTTTGAGGATCTGACGGGCACGTCTTGTGAGTCTGTGTACTTCAAATCATTCATGGTCCGTCAGAGTGGGAGAAAAGGTACATTTCTCTAGAGGAGGTCTTGTGTAAACAGAGGGTATTTATTCCATGTTGTGCTGATGGCAGGCTTGGCAAAAAGGATGCTTTGTGTCTGATCTTCTCTTGCTCTACAGTTTGTACCTGGAAAGAGAGAGATACAGGAACTGACATCAGGTCTGAGTGGATGAACTGTATCTGATAATCAGTAGCTGATTCAGTTAAAAACACACCACTCTTTCATAAATTACTGTCTAGTAACGATTAATATGCGTTCCCTATTCACACATTCACACTCCCTCCCTCTCTCTCTCCCTCCCTCTCTGTCTCTCTCTCTCTCCCTCTCTCTCTCTGGCTCTCCCTCTCTCTGGCTCTCTCTCTCTCTATTATCGACATTACTTTGTACTTTTCACTGGCTGTCCCTCAGGTTGTGGCAGGAGGACACATATTTGGCTGCCAAAACTGCACATTTTGGCTTTTTAACTAATAAATATTAGATTTTTTCTTCATCTTTTATAGTTTCAAATTCTTTGTATTGAATTATAATTTTGGGAAATAAATATTCTCTTAGGTCTGAGTATTTGTCAGAGTGTAATAGGAAATGCAGCTCTGTCTCTACCTTGGAGCAGAGTGAGCACAGCCTGTCCTCTCTGGGCAGCCAGGATTGTCTGTGACAACCCGTCTCTATAGCCAGACTGTGCTCACTGAGTCTGTACCTAGTCAATGTTTTCCTCAGTTTTCTATCAGTCACAGTGGTCAGATAGTCTGCCACCATGTACTGTATATTTAGTCCTAGATATGTGTCGTTTTTGGTGTGTTCTAATAGAACTGTGTCCAAATATAATTTATATTTGTCATCCTGATTTACGGACATTTTTTGGAATATCATTATATTGTTTTTTTTTAGGTTAACGGACAGAACCTGTGAAGACGATCTAGGTGCTGCTGTAACCCCTCTTTAGTGGGAGACAGCAGCACCAGGTCATCTGCGTACAGCAGACACTTGATTTCAGTGTTGTGTAGGGTGATACCAGGTGCTGTCGATTCTTCTAATGTTTTTGCCAATTCATTAATGTAGATGTTAAATAGTGTTGGACTTATTGGGCAGCCCTGTTTCACCCGTCCCTGAGAGAAGAAGTCTGTTTGCTTGTCGCCAATTTTAACCGCACATTTTGTTTTTAGTGTACATTGATTTCATAAAATCATGTTTTCCCTACAATACCACTTTCTATTAGTTTATAAAAAAAGACCTTCGTGCCAAATTGAATCAAATGCTTTCCTGAAATCTACAAAACACGAGTAGATTTTGCCTTGGTTTAAAAAAACATTTTTTTACTAGGCAAGTCAGTTAAGAACAAATTCTTATTTTCAATGACGGCCTAGGAACAGTGGGTTAACTGCCTGTTCAGGGGATTTGTACCTTGTCAGCTCGGGGATTTGAACTTGCAACCTTTCAGTTACTAGTCCAACACTCTAACAACTAGGCTACCCTGCCGCCCTGTTTTACTTGTTTATCAATTAGAGTGTGGAGGGTGTAAATGTGGTCTATTGTACAATATTTTTTTCTGCTCAGGACGTTATGTTCGTCAAGGAAATGATGTAGTCCGCTATTTATAATACTGCAGAGAATTTTCCCCAAGTTGCTGTTAACGCAAATTCCTCTGTAATTATTTGGGTAAAATTTTTCTCCATTTTTATTGATTGGTGTGATCAATCCCTGGTTCCAAATACCGGGGAAAATTCCTGCAGTGAGGATAATGTTGAAGAGTTTGAGTATAGCCAATTTGAATTTGTGATCTGTATATTTGATCATTTCATTTAAAATACCATCAGCACCACAGGCATTTTTGGGTCTCTCTGTCTCCCTCTCTCTCTCTCGCTCACCCTCCCTCTCTGTCTCTCGCTCTCCCTCCCTCCCCCCTCTCTGTCTCTCTCTCTCCCTCCCTCTCTGTCTCTCTCCCTCCCTCCCTCTCTGTCTCTCTCTCTCCCTCACTCTCTGTCTCTCTCTCTCCCTCCCTCCCTCTCTGTCTGTCTCTCCATCTCTCTCCATCTCTCTCTCTCTCCCTCTCTCTCCCTCTCTCTCCCTCCCTCTCTCCCTCCCTCTCTCTCTCCCTCCCTCCCTCCCTCCCTCCCTCCCTCCCTCCCTCCCTCCCTCCCTCTGACACTCATAGAAGTCCCAGATGGACAGTGACATGGACACTGACCTGCTCTGCCCCCTCTAGGGTGTGGCCTTTCTTTCAGCCAGGGACCCAGCTCTGGGGTCCCTGCTTGGTGCTGGTAAAGCTGCCCAGGTTGGGTCCGTTCAGGTTGGTCAGGGAGTCAAAGTTAAAGTCCAGGCCATCTGCGTCCATCAGCTCGTTTCTGATGATGGACTCCATGTCACATTCCAGGCTCCCGTTAAACATGTCCAGGTCCAGGTCGGTAGGGAAGCGGTCAGGGCCTAGTGAGCAGATCCCACCGCTTCCACCAACGCTCCCGTTCAGGAAGAGGGACGAGTCAATCTGCATCATGGAGGAGCCGTTTGATCCAAGTCCCAGTGGAGAGTGCAGGAGCTGCTGCTTGGCGTTGGCCAGGCTGTTGGCCTCGTTGTTCAGGCTCGGACCCCCGTTCAGTGTCCTCAGGGAGCCCTGGTTGTGGTTGTGCAGGAGCACCCCCTGCCCTAACGCCGTGGTCCCAAAGGTCATCATGGGGTCGCTGCGAAGAACAAAACCTCGCCTGGAGTTCTGGGAGATAACAGCGGCGGCGCTGGCTTGTGACATCAGTGGGTCAGACTGGGTCATCATGACGTTGCTGTGGCTGTGGCCCTCTGAGCTGAGCAGATCCTGCAGGGTCTGGCTCCCGAAGCGGGAGATGCAGGAGAAGGACGTCTGCTTGTTCTCCTGGATGGTCTGCATGGGGGCGGGCCGCAGGGAGGAGCCCACTGTGAGGGGACCAAAGATGGAGTTACAGTAGCCACCGCCGCCTGCACCATTAGAGGGGGATGGAGTAGAGGGAGAGGTGGTTGGGGAGGAGGAGCCCAGTCCGGCAAGCTTGGAGCCAAAGCTGAGCCCGGAGGATCCTCTCTGGGTGGCTGGTCCAGTTGGGGTGGGGGCGATGTTATCCAGCAGCTCATCCATTAGGTCGTCCGTCAGCCCCTCGTTCAAGTTCATGGTGCCCGCCAGGTCTGCCAGGCGAGGCAGCTCTGTGGGCAGTCCCTTCCCATTGGGCGTGGGGGTGTTCCCAGGCGACAGTGCCTCGCCGGGACTGGAGTAGAGCATGGGCGATAGTGGCGGCTCATCGTCCAGCAGCTCGTCCAGCTCTGGGTTGGCCAGGATGGGTGAGAGGCGCCCACTCAGCGTGCTGGCGTTGGAGTTGGTGCGTGAGCGGAAGTCTGTCCAGGCGTCCAACTCCTCACTGCTCCGTGATGTGGGGCTGCCCGGCCACTTGGAAAGCCCTGAGGGGCTGTCTCCGCCCCCCTCGCCGGCCACCACTGCCTGAAGGGCCGCCTTCTTCTTGGCTGCGCGGCCGCGGGCAGACTTGGTGTACTTGTTGCTGTTGTCCATGGAGACAGCACGGCGCCGGGGGGCCTTCCCGCCCTTCCCTCCCTCCGGGTTTATCATCCACCAGGAACTCTTTCCCGTTCCCTCGTTCTGGACACGGATGAAACGACTGTGGAGGGAGAGGTTGTGCCGGATGGAGTTCTGTCAGAGAGAGGGAGAAGAAAGAGAGAAAGTTTGTTAGAGTCCACTACAGTGCTCAAAATCTTACAATGTTATTAAGCAAACTATGCAAGTCCTCAGCAGAGTCTTCATATTCTTTTCATTCTCATATCAATGATTGTATGAATCATCATCATTAAGTCCAGGCACATTTATTTCTAAACCACCCATTATGTTTGTAGTAGAGCAGAACTATACATTCTTTGGGACTAGTGTTCCTAGAAGACTAGAGTACCAAGCCCATTGCTTTGACTGTTCATTCACTGCTGAATGGACTGCCCCAGATAGCAACACATTAATAACATGCAGCAACAATTAGCATTGAAGTTCCTAGTGTAGTGTAGTGTGTGTGTGTGTGTGTGTGTGTGTGTGTGTGTGTGTGTGTGTGTGTGTGTGTGTGTGTGTGTGTGTGTGTGTGTGTGTGTGTGTGTGTGTGTGTGTGTGTGTGTGTGTGTGTGTGTGTGTGTGTGTGTGTGTGTGTGTGTGTGTGTGTGTGTGAGAGTTAAGATGCGTTAACACAGGAAGCCCAATTCTGATATTTCTTTCACTAATTGGTCAATCAAATCAGCTCTGAAAAAGAGCTCTATCATTAATCACATACACACACAAAGGGACCCCTGTCAAGGCTTTGCGTAACAGGCATGTTTTGAAGTGTGTGTGTGGCAGGGGGATTGTGAGTCATCGCTGGTGTGTATTGATCTGAGACGAGCTCCTTCATGTTCAGAGCAGAGCGGGGAGGCACACAGTAGGGGACCGGACAACACACACACACACACACACACACACACACACACACACACACACACACACACACACACACACACACACACACACACACACACACACACACACACACACACACACACACACACAGGGCAGGCAGGTAGCACTTATTCATCATCAAATACTCAATTGGTTTGTTTATATAACAGGGATGTGCCTGAATAATACCCCAGCATTGTCAGATGAAAACCTGACTAGAGTGCAGCGCAGGGGCTAGAGATTGTCATTATTACAAGTGGGTTGACTTGTTGTGAGGACGCAATGAAATCATTAAGGAAGCAAGAGGGACTTGTCGTGATCATGAGGATAATGAGTTCTAGTTAGAGTATACAGTAGCAGAGGGAAACGTAGTAAAGTTTTACCCAACAATCTGCTGCTCTGATCCAGCAGGTGTTTCTGTATTCACATCAGATCTAATGATGTTTGAAGCTGTTGTTTTCTAACTCCTGATTGGATCTAGAGTGCCATTAACCTCAGCTATGTGATCCTGAGTGGAAAAGTTGGTAAGAATGTGGTGCTAGCAATTCCAGGGTCGTGGGTTCGATTCCTGCTGGAGGCATACTATTGTTTGTTTATTGACGTCTATAGGAACCTCACAGTACAATAGAAAGCAGGTCAGGACTTTCCAGTTATCTCATTACTGGATGTGAGAGATGAAGCTTAGGATTGCATAATGCCCTCAGTCCAATTCAAGGCACTATACTACCATACTACTCCCAGACCACTCACATACATGTCCATCTGGCCACACACACAAGATAACACCCATCTATCTGCAGCCATCTGGATGCTTCAGCTGACATGCTTTCCTATACCACGGCCCGTTTATGGGAGTAAGGAATTACCTCTCTCTCTCTTTCCTATCATCACGAGAGGAAAGAAATCATGATTTTCTTGCCACTCATAAACAAGAAGAAGAACAAACCTTCAGACTGGTCTATTGGTTACATCCTCTGCCCACAGGATGAATGGACATAACTACTTAATGATGTGTGTTATACACAGAGTGATGGCTGTGCATGGCTCCTCCACAAACAGTAGGTTTTCCACCAAACCTGTTTCAACACACATACATCAGTAGGCCATTTAACTGATTATACACAGGGATGCAGCCCTAAAGAACTGAACACATTGAGGTACTGCAATGGATCCATCCCTCGTTACATGTTCCAGTTGCTTTCCAAACATATGTTTTTCTATGTGCCTGAATAATACCCCAGCATTGTCAGATGAAAACCTGACTAGAGTGCAGCGCAGGGGCTAGAGATTGTCATTATTACAAGTGGGTTGACTTGTTGTGAGGACGCAATGAAATCATTAAGGAAGCAAGAGGGACTTGTCGTGATCATGAGGATAATGAGTTCTAGTTAGAGTATACAGTAGCAGAGGGAAACGTAGTAAAGTTTTACCCAACAATCTGCTGCTCTGATCCAGCAGGTGTTTCTGTATTCACATCAGATCTAATGATGTTTGAAGCTGTTGTTTTCTAACTCCTGATTGGATCTAGAGTGCCATTAACCTCAGCTATGTGATCCTGAGTGGAAAAGTTGGTAAGAATGTGGTGCTAGCAATTCCAGGGTCGTGGGTTCGATTCCTGCTGGAGGCATACTATTGTTTGTTTATTGACGTCTATAGGAACCTCACAGTACAATAGAAAGCAGGTCAGGACTTTCCAGTTATCTCATTACTGGATGTGAGAGATGAAGCTTAGGATTGCATAATGCCCTCAGTCCAATTCAAGGCACTATACTACCATACTACTCCCAGACCACTCACATACATGTCCATCTGGCCACACACACAAGATAACACCCATCTATCTGCAGCCATCTGGATGCTTCAGCTGACATGCTTTCCTATACCACGGCCCGTTTATGGGAGTAAGGAATTACCTCTCTCTCTCTTTCCTATCATCACGAGAGGAAAGAAATCATGATTTTCTTGCCACTCATAAACAAGAAGAAGAACAAACCTTCAGACTGGTCTATTGGTTACATCCTCTGCCCACAGGATGAATGGACATAACTACTTAATGATGTGTGTTATACACAGAGTGATGGCTGTGCATGGCTCCTCCACAAACAGTAGGTTTTCCACCAAACCTGTTTCAACACACATACATCAGTAGGCCATTTAACTGATTATACACAGGGATGCAGCCCTAAAGAACTGAACACATTGAGGTACTGCAATGGATCCATCCCTCGTTACATGTTCCAGTTGCTTTCCAAACATATGTTTTTCTATGGTCCTGAGGGAGACTCGCATATCCACAGATATAAAACAACCCAACCAGCTTCTAAAACAAATTCATTTTTATCTGTGTGTTTTATCTCCACCCCAAAACAGAACAGATTCTTGGGTTTGAATCAGAGAGACAAAGCCGTTTGGGTTTTTGTAGGAATCACATTTGATTTCTTTCAACCAGTCTCGTTTTTCCCTTCCTCTGTTACAGTACATTGACAACGTGGATTGGGTTGCTATTCTGTTCGGAGAAGGCTCCATCAGTCAAGCCTTGAGGTTGTGTGTATCTGTGGTTGTGTGTGAGCACAGCAGTGGTATTGGCTGAAGGATAGGCTTCTGTCTTCCGAGCTACACTGAACCTGTGACGTTGAGTGTGTGTGTGTGTGTGTGTGTGTGTGTGTGTGTGTGTGTGTGTGTGTGTGTGTGTGTGTGTGTGTGTGTGTGTGTGTGTGTGTACGTGTGTGTGTGTGTGTGTGTGTGTGTGTGTGTGTGCATGCTTGCCTGCCTTGCTGTATTTACATGCAAATGAGTTCTTGAAAACGTGTTTGTTTACAGAGACATGAATATCAATACAGCATGTGCACACTCTGTGTGTAACGCATGTACATGAAAATGTCTGTGTGTGTGTATATGTGTATGTGTGTGTAGGTCTGTACTATGAGGTAAGATGAGGAGAGATACCAAGGAGACCAGTGTTTACAGTCACCCAGCCAGCCAGTCAGCCACCCAGCCAGTCAGCCAGTCAGTCAGCCACCCAGCCAGTCAGTCACCCAGCCAGTCAGCCACCCAGCCAGCCAGCCACACAGTCAGTCAGCCACCCAGCCAGTCAGCCACCCAGCCACCCAGCCAGTCAGCCACACAGTCAGTCAGTCAGCCAGCCAGTCAGCCACCCAGCCACACAGCCAGTCAGCCACACAGCCAGCCACCCAGCCAGCCAGCCACCCAGCCAGTCAGCCACCCAGCCACCCAGCCAGCCAGTGAGCCACCCAGCCAGTCAGCCACACAGCTAGTCAGCCACCCAGCCACACAGCCACCCAGCCACACAGCTAGTCAGCTACACAGCCAGTCAGCCACCCAGCCAGTCAGCCACCCAGCCACACAGCCAGTCAGCCACACAGCCACACAGCCAGCCAGCCACCCAGCCAGTCAGCCACACAGCCACACAGCCAGTCAGCCACACAGCCAGTCAGCCACACAGCCACACAGCCAGTCAGCCACACAGCCAGTCAGCCACACAGCCACCCAGCCAGTCAGCCACCCAGCCACACAGCCACCCAGCCACACAGCCACCTAGCCAGTCAGCCACCCAGCCAGTCAGCCACACAGCCACCCAGCCAGTCAGCCACACAGCCAGCCATCCAGCCACCCAGCCAGCCAGCCAGCCAGCCAGTCAGCCACCCAGCCAGTCAGCCAGCCAGCCAGTCAGCCACCCAGCCAGTCAGCCACACAGCCAGTCAGCCACACAGCCAGTCAGCCACACAGCCAGTCAGCCACCCAGCCAGTCAGCCACACAGCCACACAGCCAGTCAGCCACCCAGCCAGTCAGCCACCCAGCCAGTCAGCCACCCAGCCAGTCAGCCAGCCAGCCAGTCAGCCACCCAGCCAGTCAGCCACACAGCCAGTCAGCCACACAGCCAGTCAGCCACACAGCCAGTCAGCCACCCAGCCACCCAGCCAGTCAGCCACACAGCCAGTCAGCCACACAGCCAGTCAGCCACCCAGCCACACAGCCAGTCAGCCAACCAGCCAGTCAGCCACCCAGCCACCCAGCCAGTCAGTATCTCCAGAGGCATGACATGGCTGCATTATTACAGCAACTAAAGAACAACAGCACCAGAACATGCACACTCTCACTGTTTGTCAAACTGTCTGTCTCTGTCAAACTGTCTGTTTCTGTCACACTGTCACTGTCTGTCAAACTGTCTGTCTCTGTCACACTGTCAAACTGTCTGTCTCTGTCACACTGTCACTGTCTGTCAAACTGTCTGTCTCTGTCACACTCTCACTATCTGCCAAACTGTCTGTATCTGTCACACTGTCTGTCTCTGACAAACTGTCTGTCTCTGTCAAACTGTCTGTCTCTGTCACACTGTCTGTCTCTGGCAAACTGTCTGTCTCTGTCAAACTGTCTGTCTCTGTCACACTGTCTGTCTCTGTCAAACTGTCTGTCTCTGTCACACTGTCTGTCTCTGTCACACTGTCTGTCTCTGTCAAACTGTCTGTCTCTGTCAAACTGTCTGTCTCTGTCAAACTGTCTGTCTCTGTCACACTGTCTGTCTCTGTCAAACTGTCTGTCTCTGTCACACTGCCTGTCTCACACAAACTGTCCACTCTTCCCTCACTTTCTCCACTCTTCCCTCACTTTCTCCACTCCTCTCACTTTTTCCACTCCTCCCTCGCTTTCTCCACTCTTCCCTCACTTTCTCCACTCCTCCCTCACTTTCTCCACTCCTCTCTAACTTTCTCCACTCCTCCCTCACTTTCTCCACTCTTCCCTCACTTTATCCACTCTTCCCTCATTTTCTCCACTCTCCCCTCACTTTCTCCACTCCTCTCTCACTTTCTCTTCCAACACAGGGATTTTTAAAAGTTTTCTCTATTCCTCTCCCTCTCTTTCCTGTGCCTCTGCTCCTATCCCTCTACCGTTGGGTGAAGTTTGAACACTGGGAGTGATAGGGCATGGATGAGACCAAAGGGACATTTCTGGACCTTACAAACAGTCAGCTAAGCAACCGTTAACAGAGGGTCTAATGTGTAAATGTGTGTGTGTGTCTCTCTGTCTCCCTCTCTCTCTGTCCATCTTTCTCTCTGTCTCTCTCTCTGGCTCTCTCCCAGTCTCTCTCTGTCTCACTCTCTGCTTCTCTCTCTGTCTCTCTCTGTCTCTCTCTCTCTGTCTCTCTCTCTGTCTCTGCAGTCAGCAGCTCTAATACACACATACACACAAACTCAACAAAAAATAAAAGTCCCCTTTTCAGGACCCTGTCTTTCAAATATAATTCCTAAAAATCAAAATAACTTCAAAGATCTTTATTGTAAAGGGTTTAAACACTGTTTCCATGCTTGTTCAATGAACCATAAACAATTAATGAACATGCACCTGTGGAACAGTCGTTAAGACACTAACAGCTTACAGATAGTAGGCAATTAAGGTCACAGTTATGAAAACTTAGGAAACTAAAGAGGCCTTTCTACTGACTCTGAAAAACACAAAAAGAAAGATGCCCCGGGTCCCTGCTCATCTGCGTGAATGTGCCTTAGGCATGCTGCAAGGAGGCATGAGGACTGCAGATATAGCCAGGGCAATAAATTGCAATTTCCGTACTGTGAGACGCCTGACAGCGCTACAGGGAGAGGATGGACAGCTGATCGTCCTTGCAGTGGCAGACCACGTGTAACAACACCAGCACAGGATCGGTACAGGTACAGGATGGCAACAACAACTGCCCAAGTTACACCAGGAACGCACAATCCCTCCATCAGTGCTCAAACTGTCCGCAATAGGCTGAGAGAGGCTGGACTGAGGGCTTGTAAGGCAGATCCTCACCAGACATCACCGGCAACAACGTCGCCTATGGGCACAAACCCACCGTCGCTGGACCAGACAGGACTGGCAAAAAGTGCTCTTCTCTGACAAGTCGCGGTTTTGTCTCACCAGGGGTGATGGTCGGATTCGCGCATATCATCGAAGGAATGAGCGTTACACCGAGGCCTGTACTCTGGAGCGGAATCGATTTGTAGGTGGAGGGTCCGTCATGGTCTGGGGCGGTGTGTCACAGCATCATCGGACTGAGCTTGTTGTCATTGCAGGCAATCTCAACGCTGTACATTAAAGGGAAGACATCCTCCTCCCTCATGTGGTCCACTTCCTGCAGGCTCATCCTGACATGACCCTCCAGAATGACAATGCCACCAGCCATACTGCTCGTTCTGTGCATGATTTCCTGCAAGACAGGAATGTCAGTGTTCTGCCAATGGCCAGCGAAGAGCCCAGATCTCAATCCAATTGAGCACATCTGGGACCTTTTGGATTGGAGGGTGAGTGCTAGGGCCATCTCCCCCAGAAAGGTCTGGGAACTTGCAGGTTCATTGGTGGAAGAGTGGGGTAACATCTCACAGCAAGAACTGGCAAATCTGGTGCAGTCCATGAGGAGGAGATGCACTGCAGTACTTAATGCAGCTGGTGGCCACACCTGATACTGACTGTTACTTTGATTTTGACCCCCCCTTTGTTCAGGGACACATTATTCCATTTCTGTTAGTCACATGTCTGTGGAACTTGTTCAGTTTATGTCTCAGTTGTTGAATCATGTTATGTTCATTCAAATATTTACACATGTTAAGTTTGCTGAAAATAAACGCAGTTGACAGTGAGAGGACGTTTCTTTTTTTACTGAGTTTATGAACTAAACCAAGTACACAAATACACCCCTTCATCCCTACTACTGAGTACACATGTACACACAATGATAACAAACACTCATAGACTTGAACACACACACACACACACAGCTCTCTACAATAGCTCCTCAGTTGTAATATCTTCCCAGGGATAGCTACACTGTTTTCCTCTCCTTCCCCGCCTGCACCGTAGCTAATGTTTAACTGACAGATTCTTGCACTTGTTTTTTTTCCTCTCTCCTCTTCTCCTCTCTGATTCTCCCTCCTTTTCTGCCATGCCCTTTCTGCCGTGCCGTGCCCTCTTTGAGAGAGAGCCTTCCCTATGCCCTTATACCTCACTGTCTCTAGCAAACACACCAGCTGTGTGTGTGTGTGTGTGTGTGTGTGTGTGTGTGTGTGTGTGTGTGTGTGTGTGTGTGTGTGTGTGTGTGTGTGTGTGTGTGTGTGTGTGTGTGTGTGTGTGTGTGTGTGTGGCCACACCAGCTGTGTGTGTGTGTGTGTGTGTGTGTGTGTGTGTGTGTGTGTGTGTGTGTGTGTGTGTGTGGCCACACCAGCTGTGTGTGTGTGTGTGTGTGTGTGTGTGTGTGTGTGTGTGTGTGTGTGTGTGTGTGTGTGTGTGTGTGTGTGTGTGTGTGTGCGTGTGCGTGTGCGTGTGCGTGTGTGTGTGTGTGTGTGTGTGTGTGTGTGTGTGGCCACACCAGCTGCAGCCAGAGTTCTGGAGCACAGAGGACTTTTTGTCCGTCAGCAACATGTGGGAACAATTCTTCACTGTCAGCAACCACGCTAGGAATCCACACACACACACACACACACACACACACACACATGCGCGCGCACACACACAGGAGATCTACATTTTTATTAGGGTTGTGTAGGCGGGAGTTCACAGTTGCATTTGCATTTGTATGTGCTTGTATAGGATGAGAGTGAGAGCTAATCTTTAATTAGAGTTGAAAAAGATAAACAGCGTATACCAGATTGACCAATCAGCCACCACTACAAAACCTCTACCACATATACACCATAGTGGATTACAGGATTAGTACCACAAACCTTCACTGCACTACCAGTACCACACTGGCACACTCTTACCCAACTATCAAGGACCCACAACAGGTTCGTCGTAATACTACCACAGTGCAATACTCTAGTAATACTGAGCTCTATCCACCAATAGGAGTTGGTTCACTGTGTTGCCAGGGTGTTTCATCACCCAGCTAAACCTTATATCACACTGTGTTCTGACAGGATAAACTTGGTCATTTTGGCCTTGTCTGTGGCCTGGAGGAAAGTGATGAGGGGTGTGCTCTGTGTTACACCCTTGTCCTGTCCCAATTCTCTCTGCCCCCCTCCAATATATCTACACCTCTCCTTTCCCCTATTCCAAATATCTCTGCCCCACTCTAATATCTCTACACCTCCCCCATCCCCTGTTCCAAATCTCTCTGCCCCCTCCAATATCTCTCTACTCCAATATCTCTCTGCCCCCCTTCAATATCTCTCTACCCCGATATCTCTCTACTCCAATATCTCTCTACTCCAATATATCTCTACTCCAATATCTCTCTGCCCCCCTTCAATATCTCTCTACCCCAATATCTCTCTACTCCAATATCTCTCTACCCCGATATCTCTCTACTCCAATATCTCTCTACTCCAATATCTCTCTACTCCAATATCTCTCTGCCCCCCTTCAATATCTCTCTACCCCAATATCTCTCTACTCCAATATCTCTCTACTCCAATATCTCTCTACCCCAATATCTCTCTACTCCAATATCTCTCTACTCCAATATCGCTCTACCCCAATATCTCTCTACTCCAATATCTCTCTACTCCAAAATCTCTCTACTCCAATATCTCTCTACTCCAATATCTCTCTACTCCAATATCGCTCTACCCCAATATCTCTCTACTCCAATATCTCTCTACTCCAATATCTCTCTACTCCAATATCGATCTACCCCAATATCTCTCTACTCCAATATCTCTCTACTCCAATATCGCTCTACCCCTCCCCTCCCCTCCAACCACTTTCTATCCCTCGTTCCACCACTCCTCCCCTGCCTTACCGACTCAAGCCAAACCTGACCGATGCCTTCAGCCACAGGGGGCAGTCCTATCTCTTTCCTCTTTGGGGTTATGCAACACACACAGACAGATCTCTTCACACCACGTTCAGCAGGAAGCCTCCGGTTTGAGAGGTGAACTTGTCGGCAGACCGGGCGGGGCCAAAGCTCCCCGCCTTCCAACCTGCTCGGGGTGTACTTTCCCTCCCCTGTGTCACTAGATAGATAGAACAAGTAAACAATGTCTAATCTGAGTCTTATGTCAACATTGACCACTGTCGGGGCAAACACACCTCCTTATGCAATGAGACAGTAATGACTGCTCTATAAGGAGAGAGGGAGATACAGGAGTTCATGACACAGATGCTGGTCCCCTTACGTCTGCAGGCTCACAACAACAATTGAAAGTTTCACCCAACAACAGGTCAACCTAAAAAGTTCTCACTGAACTAAGCCCAAGTCCAGTCACACACACACACACACACACACACACACACACATACACACACACACACACACACACACACACACACACACACACACACACACACACACACACACACACACACACACACACACACACACACACACACACACACTCACACTCTCACACACACACACACACAAACACACACACACACACCAAGGAAGTTGTGCAAAGACAAAAGAGAGAAAGTAAGAAAGAGAACATTTGAAAGAGAGGAGAGATTCATAGATAGAAGGTAGAGAGAAAGAGAAAGAGAGGAGAGATTCACAGATAGAAGGTAGAGAGAAAGAGGGAGAGATTCATAAATAGAAGGTAGAGAGAAAGAGGGAGAGATTCAGATAGAAGGTAGAGAGAAAGAGAAAGAGGGAGAGATTCATAGATAGAAGGTAGAGAGAGGGTAGAAAGAGGGAGATTCATAGATAGAAGGTAGAGAGAGTAGAAAGAGGGAGAGATTCATAGATAGAAGGTAGAGAGAAAGAGAAAGAGGAAGAGACTCATAGATAGAAGGTAGAGAGAAAGAGAAAGAGGGAGAGATTCATAGATAGAAGGTAGAGAGAAAGAGAAAGAGGGAGAGATTCATAGATAGAAGGTAGAGAGAAAGAGAGAGGGAAAGATTCATAGATAGAAGGTAGAGAGAGTAGAAAGAGGGAGAGATTCATAGATTGAAGGTAGAGAGAAAGAGAAAGACGGAGAGACTCATAGATAGAAGGTAGAAAGAGTAGAAAGAGGGAGAGTTTCATAGATAGAAGGTAGGGAGAGGGTAGAAAGAGAGGAGAGACTCATAGAAAGAAGGTAGAGAGAAAGAGAAAGAGGGAGAGACTCATAGATAGAAGGTAGAGAGAGGGTAGAAAGAGGGAGAGATTCATAGATAGAAGGTAGAGAGAGAGTAGAAAGAGGGAGAGACTCATAGATAGAAGGTAGAGAGAGGGAGAGACTCATAGATAGAAGGTAGAAAGAGGGTAGAAAGAGGGAGAGACTCATATATAGAAGGTAGGGAGAGGGTAGAAAGAGAGGAGAGACTCATAGATAGAAGGTAGAGAGAAAGAGAAAGAGGGAGAGACTCATAGATAGGTAGAGAGAGGGTAGAAAGAGGGAGAGACTCATATATAGAAGGTAGGGAGAGGGTAGAAAGAGAGGAGAGACTCGTAGATAGAAGGTAGAGAGAGTAGAAAGAGGGAGAGATTCATAGATAAAAGGTAGGGAGAGGGTAGAAAGAGAGGAGAGACTCATAGATAGAAGGTAGAGAGAGAGTAGAAAGAGGGAGAGATTCATAGATAGAAGGTAGAGAGAGGGAGAGACTCATAGATAGAAGGTAGAAAGAGGGAGAGACTCATATATAGAAGGTAGGGAGAGGGTAGAGAGAGAGGAGAGACTCATAGATAGAAGGTAGAGAGAGTAGAAAGAGGGAGAGATTCATAGATAAAAGGTAGGGAGAGGGTAGAAAGAGAGGAGAGACTCATAGATAGAAGGTAGAGAGAGTAGAAAGAGAGGAGAGACTCATAGATAGAAGGTAGAGAGAGTAGAAAGAGGGAGAGACTCATAGATAGAAGGTAGGGAGAGGGTAGAAAGAGAGGAGAGATTCATATATAGAAGGTAGAGAGAGTAGAAAGAGGGAGAGACTCATAGAAAGAAGGTAGAGAGAGGGTAGAAAGAGGGAGAGATTCATAGATAGAAGGTAGAGAGAAGGTAGAAAGAGGGAGAGATTAATTGATAGAAGGTAGAGAGAGAGTAGAAAGAGGGAGAGATTCATTGATAGAAGGTAGAGAGAGAGTAGAAAGAGGGAGAGATTCATAGATAGAAGGTAGAGAGAGGGAGAGACTCATAGATAGAAGGTAGAAAGAGGGAGAGACTCATAGATAGAAGGTAGAGAGAGGGAGAGACTCATAGATAGAAGGTAGAAATAGGGAGAGACTCATTGATAGAAGGTAGAAAGAGGGAGAGACTCATAGATAGAAGGTAGAGAGAGTAGAAAGAGGGAGAGACTCATAAAAAGAAGGTAGAGAGAGGGTAGAAAGAGGGAGAGATTCATAGATAGAAGGTAGAGAGAAGGTAGAAAGAGGGAGAGATTAATTGATAGAAGGTAGAGAGAGAGTAGAAAGAGGGAGAGATTCATTGATAGAAGGTAGAGAGAGAGTAGAAAGAGGGAGAGATTCATAGATAGAAGGTAGAGAGAGGGAGAGACTCATAGATAGAAGGTAGAAAGAGGGAGAGACTCATAGATAGAAGGTAGAGAGAGGGAGAGACTCATAGATAGAAGGTAGAAATAGGGAGAGACTCATTGATAGAAGGTAGAAAGAGGGAGAGACTCATAGATAGAAGGTAGAGAGAGTAGAAAGAGGGAGAGACTCATAGATAGAAGGTAGAGAGAGTAGAAAGAGGGAGAGATCCCCTCACACTGTGTACAAGACAGTAGTTTTGGAATTGTTAGTTAGATTACTTGTTGGTTATTACTGCATTGTCGGAACTAGAAGCACAAGCATTTCGCTACACTCGCATTAACATCTGCTAACCATGTGTATGTGACAAATACATTTGATTTGATTTGATTTGAGATTCATTGATAGGTAGAGAGAAGGTAGAAAGAGGGAGAGACTCATAGACAGAAGGTAGAAAGAGGGAGAGACTCATTGATAGAAGGTAGAAAGAGGGAGAGACTCATAGATAGAAGGTAGAGAGAGTAGAAAGAGGGAGAGATTCATTGATAGGTAGAGAGAATGTAGAAAGAGGGAGAGACTCATTGATATAAGGTAGAGAGAAGGTAGAAAGAGGGAGAGATTAATTGATATAAGGTAGAGAGAATGTAGAAAGAGGGAGAGACTCATTGATATAAGGTAGAGAGAATGTAGAAAGAGGGAGAGACTCATTGATATAAGGTAGAGAGAAGGTAGAAAGAGGGAGAGAGGGCTAACTGCACGTTTTTATATGAGGTGGTTTAGAAATAAACTCCAGACCAGACGCTGACAGAGAAGAGAGTTAGGACAGAGTTATTCATACTGTGACCCTCCACACACACTACACTCACACACCACTCCCGATTCCAGCTGCCCTGTTCTGGAGAGTGAATAGAACATTCCATTCCATTCAACCAAATGTACTCTTTCCGGCCAGGGCTGGGCGTCTTTCCATTTATCCGTGTGTGTAAACTGGTCACTTTATTCTCTCTCTCTCCTTATAGAGCAGTCATTACTGTCTTATTGCATAAGGAGGTGTGTTTTCCCAGTGGTCAATGTTGACATAAGACTCAGATTAGACATTGCCTCTCTCTCTCTCTCTCTCTCTCTCTCTCCTTATAGAGCAGTCATTACTGTCTTATTGTATAAGGAGGTGTGTTTTCCCAGTGCTCAATGTTGACGTAAGACTCAGATTAGACATTGCCTCTGTCTCTCTCTCTCTCTCTCTCTCTGTCCCTCTCTCTCTCTCTGTCTATCTCTCTCTCTCTGTCTATGTCCCTCTCTCTCTCTGTCTCTCTCTCTCGCTCTATGTCCCTCTCTCTCTCTGTCTCTCTCGCTCTCAATTCAATTTAAAGGCTTTATTGGCATGGGAAACCAAAGCCAAAGCAAGTGAAATAGATAACACCATACGTGAAATAAACAATAGAAAATGTACAGTAAACATGACACTCACAGAAGTTCCAAAATAATAAAGACATTTCAAATGTCATATTATGTCTATACACAGTGTTGTAATGATGTGCAAATAGTTCAAGTACAAAAGCGAAAATAAATAAACTATAGGTTGAATTTACAATGGTGTTTGTTCTTCTGCGTATGTCCCACAGACTCCAGCCACCCTAGTCATAGACTGCTCTCTCTGCTACCACATGGCAAGCGGTACCGGAGCGCCAAGTCTAGGTCCAAAAGGCTTCTCTACCTCCAAGCCATAAGGCTCCTGAACAGCTAATCAAATGGCTACCCAGACCCCTCTTTTACGCTGCTGCTACTCTCTGTTAATTATCTATGCATAGGTCACTTTACCTCTACCTACATGTACTTATTACCTCAATTACCTTGACTAACCGGCACATTGACTCTATAACAGTACCCCCTGTATTTAGCCTCACTATTGTTATTTTACTGCTGCTCTTTAATCATTTGTTACTTTTATTTTCAAATTTTTACTTATCTATTTTTTTACTTAAGACTTATTTTTCTTAAAACTGCATTGTTGGTTAAGGGCTTGTAAGTAAACATTTCACTGTAACAGTTCACTGTTGTATTCGGCGCATGTGACAAATAATATTTGATTTGATTTGATTCGCTGGTTGTCTTTTTCTTGGGGCAACAGGTCACACATCTTGCTGCTGTGATGGCATTTCACCCAATAGATATGGGAGTTTATCAAAATTGGATTCGTTTTTTTAAATTCTTTGTGGATCTGTGTAATCTGAGGGAAATATGTGTCTCTAATATGGTCATACATTGGGCAGGAGGTCAGGAAGTGCAGCTCAGTTTCCACCTCATTTTGTGGGCAGTGAGCACATAGCCTGTCTTCTCTTGAGAGCCAGGTCTGCCTACGGCGGCCTTTCTCAATAGCAAGGCTATGCTCACTAAGTCTGTACATAGTCAAAGCTTTCCTTAAGTTTGGGTCAGTCACAGTGGTCAGGTATTCTGCCGCTGTGTACTCTCTGTTTAGGGCCAAATAACATTCTAGTTTGCTCAGTTTTTTGTTAATTCTTTCCAATGTGTCAAGTAATTATCTTTTTGTTTTGTCATGATTTGGTTGGGTGTAACTGTGTTGCTGTCCAGCCCCAGGACCAGCTTGCTTAGGGGACTATTCTCCAGGTTCATCTCTCTGTAGGTGATGGCTTTGTTATGGGAGG